>NW_027496814.1:0-204210 GCF_021521415.1 Bidens hawaiensis | reverse complement strand
AGACTTCACCACCCACCTCAAGTCCCGTGTCGACTTTGTCACCGATGTGGCCGCGCTGGTCACAATGCGGAAAACTGTAGAGTCCTTCCTCCAACCCAATTGCGCAAACACCACCAACCTACCTGCAGAACCCACAACCAACATACCCTAATCCACGACCCAGGTCGTGCTATAACTGCGGTGATCCCAGTCATTTCCGGAATGCGTGCCCGAGACTACAAGTTCAGATTACGCAAGCGAACCCAGTTAACCAAATTTCGAACCAAGTGACGCGCGGACGAGCTTTTAATATAACCGCGCACCAAGCGCAAGCGAATAATGACGTGGTTAATGGTACATTTTTACTTAACGGACAATATGCATCTATACTTTTTGATACTGGCGCCGATAGAAGTTTTATTTCTCGCGCATTTGAGCAGAAACTTGCGCGACCGCGCATAAACTTAAGCGAAAACTTTTCAGTTGAATTGGCTAATGGTGAAACTATTTTAATAAACTCCGTGATCAAAGATTGCACGCTTAACCTTAATGAACATGATTTTCTAATCGACCTCATTCCTATGCCGCTTGGAAGCTTTGATGTTATTATCGGCATGGACTGGCTCTCGCAAAATCGCGCCGAAGTTATTTGCGCCAAAAAGATGATTCGCATCCCTCGAGGAAATGGTGATCTGCATATCTACGGCGAGAAACCATCTAACGGTCTTAAACTAATGTCATGCACTGAAGCCCAAAGACTTTTGCGGAAGAAATGTGTTGCATTCTTAGCCCATGTGGTCAAACCCGATGAAGGAAAGAAGAAACTTCGCGAAATCCCTATCGTGCGTGACTTCCCTGAAGTCTTTCCCGATGATCTTTCTGGTTTACCTCCTACTCGGGAAGTCGAGTTTCGTATTGATCTGGTCCCTGGTGCTTTCCCCGTAGCCAAATCTCCTTATCGTCTTGCACCCGCTGAAATGCAAGAATTAGCAAGTCAACTTCAAGAGTTGACCGATAAAGGATTCATTCGCCCTAGCTCTTCGCCCTGGGGTGCTCCGGTGTTGTTCGTTAAAAAGAAAGATGGTACGTTTCGCATGTGTATTGATTACCGCGAGCTGAACAAGCTCACCATTAAGAACCGGTATCCCTTACCGCGTATTGACGACCTCTTTGATCAACTCCAAGGTGCCTCTTGTTTCTCCAAGATCGATCTCCGTTCTGGCTATCACCAGTTGCGTATCCGCGAAGAGGACGTTCCCAAGACTGCCTTTCGAACCCGCTATGGCCATTTTGAATTCTTGGTCATGTCCTTCGGTTTAACCAACGCACCCGCCGTTTTCATGGATCTAATGAATCGGGTGTGTAGGCCTTTCTTGGATAAATTCGTGATCGTGTTCATCGATGATGTTCTGGTGTATTCTAAAACCAAGGCCGAGCATGAGCAACATCTTCGGTTGGTGTTGCAAAAGCTTCGAACCGAGCAACTCTTTGCCAAACTCTCCAAGTGTGAATTTTGGTCGGATGAAGTACAGTTTCTTGGCCATGTTGTAAACAAGATGGGTATTCATGTCGACCCATCCAAGATTGAAGCAATCAAGAACTGGATTACGCCATCCACTCCTACCGAAATCCGTTCCTTTTTGGGCTTAGCTGGTTACTACCGGCGATTTATTTCGAACTTCTCAAAGATCGCTTTGCCTTTAACAGCTTTAACGCACAAAGGCAAACCGTATATTTGGGGCTCAAAGCAAGAAGAAGCCTTTCTGACGCTCAAGCGATTGTTGTGCGAAGCTCCTGTTCTAACTTTACCAGAGGGTAATGATGATTTTGTCGTGTATTGTGATGCCTCCAACCAAGGTCTCGGTTGTGTACTTATGCAACGAGGCAAGGTTATCGCTTACGCGTCAAGGCAACTCAAGATTCACGAAAAGAATTATACAACTCACGATCTCGAACTCGGTGCAGTTGTATTTGCCTTGAAAATCTGGAGACACTACCTCTATGGTACTAAGTGTATCCTTTACACTGACCATAAAAGCCTTCAGCATATTTTTGATCAAAAGGAACTTAACATGAGACAACGCCGATGGAACGAACTCATCAGCGATTACGATTGTGAGATCCGATATCACCCTGGAAAGGCTAACGTGGTAGCCGATGCGCTCAGCCGCAAACCCAGCCAGCTTAACTGTATCTTGCCGCGCACGCAGCTTCACTTCGCGCCGATTCAAAGCAATCTTGAATCACGCATTCGTGACGCGCAGCGCGCATCCATCAGCAATGGCAACCTTCGCGCCGAGTTAGCGTGTGGCGCGGAAGCGCATTTTGTCCCTAATCTGAGTGGAATTCTCTGCTATCTCAATCGCATCTGGATTCCCAATGATGAGAATCTTCGCTCTGTCCTACTAAGTGAAGCGCACAAATCTCGGTATTCCGTTCATCCTGGTGCTGACAAAATGTACAAAGATTTGCGCCTTTCTTTTTGGTGGCCTGGTATGAAAAAGGATATTGCTGTGTTCGTAGCTAAATGGATATTGCTGTGTTCGTAGCTAAATGCCTAACTTGTTTTAAGGTAAAAGCTGAACATCAACGCCCATCTGGTTTGCTCGAACAACCTGAAATTCCTGCGTGGAAATGGGAAAGTATAGCAATGGACTTTATAACCAAGTTACCCTTGACCGCAAGCAAACATGATAGCGTTTGGGTAATAGTGGATCGATTGACCAAGTCTGCTCATTTTCTGCCCATTCGTGAAACCTACCGTGTTGAACAACTTGCGCAGCTTTATGTCAAGGAAATTGTCTGCCGTCATGGTACTCCCTTGAGCATCATATCCGATCGCGATGGCCGTTTTATATCTCGCTTTTGGAAATCTCTCCAAACTGCGTTAGGAACTCGTTTGGACATGAGTACTGCATATCATCCCCAGACTGACGGACAGTCTGAGCGAACCATCCAAACCCTTGAGGATATGCTTCGATCTTGTGTTCTTGATTTTGGAGGTAATTGGGATTCACACCTACCTCTGATCGAGTTCTCTTATAATAACAGCTATCATTCCAGCATCGGTATGGCCCCATTTGAAGCACTTTACGGTCGAAAGTGCCGCTCGCCGATTTGTTAGAACGAAGTGGGTGAAGTTCAAATCACAGGACCCGAACTAGTTCAAGAGACAACCGATAAAATCGCCAAGATCCGTGATCATCTGCTGACTGCCAGAAGCCGACAGAAGAGTTACGCAGATCGCAGGCGAAAGCCTCTCGAATTTCTAGTTGGTGATCTTGTTCTCCTCAAAGTGTCGCCCTGGAAGGGTGTTGTCCGCTTTGGGAAGAAAGGTAAGCTTGCGCCTCGTTATGTTGGTCCATTCAAGATTCTCGCGCGTGTGGGAAAAGTTGCCTACAAACTGGACCTGCCGCCCGCGCTCAGCAATGTGCATCCAACGTTCCATGTATCCAATCTCAAGAAATGTTTAGCTGACGAGAACCTTCACATACCACTTGATGAAGTTCAAGTTGATGAATCCATGCATTTCGTTGAGAAGCCTGTTGAGATTATGGATCGCGAGGTAAAGCAAACCAAGCGCAGTCGCATCCCTATCGTGAAAGTTCGTTGGCAGTCCAAGCGCGGAGCCGAGTTCACTTGGGAAAGGGAAGATCAGATGAAGATCAAATACCCGCACCTTTTCTCTGCGCAACCTACTTCGAGATAAATTTCGGGACGAAATTTCTTAAAGTAGGGGAGACTGTGACAACTGCCCTATCCGACCCGACCCAGGTACCCGTTTTCGAATCCGATTCTTCTTTTTATGATTTAAAATTTGATTATTAATCTTTGTAAATTTAACATTTAATAAATTATATATATTCTTATATTACTTACTAATAATAATTCCTTCCCGCCTTCTTCTCTCTTTCTTTCCGCCGTTCCGCTCTTCTTCTTCTCTCTTGTCGCCGTCCCGCCTTCCTTTTTCTCTCTTGTCGCCGTCCCGCCCCTTTGCTTAACCCTTGAGCCTTGACCCCCTTTCTCTAACTCCTTGCTTGTCCTTTGGTTCTTCCCGCCTAAGGATGTCTGCGCAGCTCCACGCGCCAGACTCCTTACAAGGGAGACCAGCTGTTCCTGCGATACGCGAGGCGAACTGTTCCCGCAGCGCGCTAAGAATGGTAGTTCTTCCCGCGGCGCGCTAAGGATTGTAGTTCTTCCCGCGGCGCGCTAAGGATTGTAGTTCTTCCCGCGGCGCGCTAAGAATGGTAGTTCTTCCCGCGACGCGCTAAGGATTATAGTTCTTCCCGCGGCGCGCTAAGGATTGTTCTCTGTGCCTTCGCCCTCGCGCGCAGCTTTCTCGCGCTAGACTTGTATCTTTTTCTGTTTTAGCCAGCCCGTTTACTTTTGTGATATCTTATCTTCTGTCTGAATAGTCACAGTCGGCGCAGCATGCGCACCAACCCCATTGGTTGGCAGAAAAAGTGACTGACATAATCTTTTGAAATCTGCTTTTCCCATGCCTTGACCAGTACCTTTATCTGACTCCTCCCATGCTTTATTCTGTAACCTGTCAGCCCTTTTTCCTGTTCCCCTGCTGCCATATCTTTTGGTATCTTTTGCTTTTGGAATCTTTTGCCTTTTGATATCTTTTGCTTGATTTGATAAGATCTTTTCCTTTTTTTTAGGGATTGTGTTCCCTAGGGTTTCCCTATATATAATACTATTTTCTGTTATTTAACACTACACACACAAACACTTAAACTCCCCTCTGCTCTCTTCTCCTTGCTCTCTGCCGTTGTTCCTTAGCCGTCTCCTCTCTCTGCCTTCGTCTTTTCCCTTGTCCTGCCCAGATTTCCGGTAATATATAATATATAATAATTTGTTAAAGATACTTATTACTATGCTAACATATATTCAAGGCATAAAACAAATCATTAAACCAAAAATCTCTATTTATAGGTTAACTTCGTTTGTTGAAAGTTTGGTTCTTGCGTGACCTTTCAACGCACCGTTTGCATGTGAGTAATCTCGTACCTAATCCCTTTTTATTTTTAATGTTTTTGGGATGTTCATGTGTTCGTACAAACTTGAGTCTTAAACTTGTTTATAAACTTTTGTCGCGCAAAACCCCATGTGTTATGGACGTTGACTTGGCTGTTTATTTGTATGTGTGGATCATTAACCGTCTTGTCGGCCTATTCCGCAGTTTTCATGGATCCATTAGATGAACACGGGAGAACTATCGTTTATGATTTCTCTTTTGTTTACACTTGCACAGTTTTCTTGTTTTTGTGCTCAATTGGGAGCACGGGTTGAACTATGAGCTATGATCTATTAGGCTTGATCACAATCTGATTACACCCTTGTTGAACACCAGTTATACACATGATGCGCGCAGATATTGTTATCTATTTATATGTATTAAACTTGATTTCTCACCGACACGCGAGTGTTGACGTTTTATTTTAACGCATGTTCAGGTTTGCTGTAGCTGTTTCTGGAAGCTTGAGGACACATAGGATGTTTTCTTTTCTTTTGGACCTAGTTTAAAATGTAACAAGACAAGTTTATGTTATTTGAATATTTTGAGTTATGATATGATTAATTTTATGTTACTTCGTGAAATTGTGTTGCGCGTGCGCGGTAAATGTATTTATTAAATATTGACACCCAAATAGTGTCACGAGTAATGAAACAATATGTGGCGCCCCGATGTATAATCCGCCATCGGTCTGGGTGTTACACCCGGCTGCTCAACTGCCACTTTATTATTTCAAATTTCAAACTCCCGCCCAAGCAACCGAGCATCCAAACACGAGTCTACATTGGACCGACACCGACCGGATTACGACACAAGCCGAGGAGATTTGACCCGACACCAACATGACATGGAGGTAATTTTTTAATATTATGTTGATGATGATGGTTATGTTTAGATGATGATGATGATGATGATGCTGTTGTGTGGATGGATAAAATCGTCGGCTGGAGTCTGACCGTAATATGGCCGGAGTCCGGCCATCGGTTTGCTGGGCCTATCAGCGGCGGCGTATAATAATTATTATTATTATTGTTGTTGTTGTTGTTGTTGTTATTATTATTATTGTTATTATTGTAATTGTAATTGTAATTGTTACAATAATAATTATTATTTGTTATTATTATAGTTTGGGGACAACGAGATAGAGGAGGAGCTCGAGCAGAAGTACGAGCAGCAGATGTGGCGGGGCCGGGGCTAGGGGCGGGGCCGCGGACCCCCAGTGGGTGACAACGTGTTGGTCACCTACCCTCATCTGCAGTTCGCTGAGGGTTCGGACGCCCACACACGATACATTCGCCTACGCCAGATACACTCGTTTCCCAGCACGATTATTTCCTGGTCGTTTTTGGAGTCCTGTGACGCTCACCAGCGGGCGGCTGAGTACATCGGACAGGATACGCCCTGGAGCCGATGCTTCAGTATGCCACTATCAGCCCACCGGGAGCTGACACTGGAGGTTTACAGCACGATACGCGTTACGTAAGTTTACTCCACGTTGTTATGTTTTTAATATATTTATTATAATATATTATATTATATAATAGTATGTTATATTATATTATATTATATTATATTATATTATATTATATTATATTATTGCAGGCCCCGCGCATCTGGTACGCCAGAGATTCAGATGAGGGTGCCAGGCGCCGATACAACACAGTCGGAGGTTTACTTCCGCATGTTCGGGCAGGACGTCCATCTCTCGATGGAGGAGTTTGAGGTTGCTCTGGGCTTATACACCGCGCAGTAGGTACACAGCCTGATGTACACAGAGAGCATCCACCAGATGCCGGAGGACGATCTGCGGGTATGGTGGCGGGCCATCAGCGATCACGACTTCGGGGATAGGCCCTTGGACACCAAATCCAAGGTCTCGGCTAGTAGGGACTCGCTGCACAGGTATGTTCTTAAAATGTATTGTATTGTTTAGTATAACGTAATATATATTAATAATATATTAATAATATAATATAAAATACTAGAATATAATATTATATTATATTATATTACATTATAATATAGTATAATATAATACAATATAACATTATATTATTATTACGAGTTCCATTGGTATAATATAAGGTTTAAAGTGTTATCATCAACATTAAAACTTGTATCTAAAATGTATTGTGAAAAAAGATATTTATTACGAGTTCCATTGGTATATATAGCGTGTGTTAACTGTGGTGTAAAATGGAAAAAATAATAAAGAAAATTAATCAAGGTTTATGCTAGGTTTAAATTTGAGGGTTTATAGGATATATTTAGTAAGTAGAGGTTACGGATGGCACTCGGTTGAGTTTAAGATGTGTTGGTGTAATCCTAGTTTTATGCATGATTCAAAACCTTGTTTCATGTCTGGGTTAATACAATATTTGTTGTCACAATGGATGTGCGGCTGTCTAGTAAGTTCTAACTTAATGTTCATCAAAGTTATATCAATTATAATAAAAATATTATAACACATACGTTCCACGTAGGTGCAAAACATTTCTTCCTTTACCATTCCCATACATCATAGTTAATAGGTCTATCATGTCTAAATCTGCTATCATTCCATTCTGATGACCATATATTGCCATCCCTTTCCATTACACAATTGTACAACTGCGGGTAAGCCACAAAGGCACTACCAGCTCATTAACGTATGCCCCTAAAAGGGACTCGCATATGCCCATAGAAGTGCTCATCATATGCTTATAGAAGAGCCTGTGTAGATCTAGATCGCACATTGATTTATACAAAATACTCGGTATATATACTCATTCATCATACTCATTTATTTAATATACTTGACTTCGGATAATATACAACCATTCCCTTACCCTTACAAGCATGCACACCACCTCAAAAACATGTAGAAAAATTACCTAGAACTCACTTGGCCTCTAGATGAAATTAACGTCAACTAATTCCTCTACTTCAAACTCATGGGAGGCTATATAAAGTTCACATATGAAACTATAAATTTCCATACCATTTGAAAATTCCTATTACTTGCTAACACCAAGTTGTCGCACCCCCAGTACTCGCATACCAGAGTTCTCACATACTATATATAAATCCCGCACACTAAGTACTCATATACTGAAGTTCTTGCATGTCATAGTATTCGTACAACCAAAGTATTCGCTTAACCCTATGCGTTAACTAGGCTAAGCAAATACTATGTGATATGCAAAAACTAGAAATGTGATTACTATACTTAGGCGAAAACTAACTACATGTGTGAACTAATATCAAGCGACGACTAAGACTTGTGAAGACTAGACTACGCGATAACTATAGCAAGTGGAAACTTACTAAGTTCCTTAGCTTGAAAACCGTAAAATGGTGCCTAAAACTTTCTCGACCCAAAAGGCCACAACTCCTCCAAGATCCTACGTACCTTTAATAGAGTAATTGGGTCAGAACCTTTGCATAATGACAAATACTTACCTTTTATCATTGTTCAATAAATAAAGATATGAGTACATATTTTTATCTTTTCTACGAAAAGTTATATTTTTGGTTATATCGTAGATACACTTCGTAAATATTTTATAAAGTTAATTTACAACTATACCATAATTAGGACTACCAAACGGGCTGTCAGGTCAGAATGGGTAGCGGGTAAAAACATTTAGGGTAAGAAACTGTATGGGTCAAAAAAGGTCAAATAAAAAAGGGTTGTTTTGGTTCGGGTCCAAATTCATAATAGTAGAAAATTAATGCTGATGCCAACTTTAGGCTCGTCGATTTTACCCGTACCCGATTAACCCACCCACCCGATTTCGCCTGTACCGTATTCCACCCAACCCGAACAAACCAGTTACCGTAGACCCAAAAACTGATCAAACAAATTGTTATTACTTATTAGGGTCATCAGGTAATAGGGTCGTCAGTCATGCATCGGTTATCAAAAACCCGAAAGATCATCTATGTAACATTCTAAAATGATTCATACTTTGCTTTTGAGATGGATAAGATATATATACCCTGTGCACAGGTCCAGGTTTGTCGGGCCAACTTGAGGTATGCATCCCTACCCTGCGTTTCTACAAGAAACTGTTTCCACAACTCGAAATGTCACAGTGTGACATGCACGTCACATAGCAGCAACCTTACCATTGCTTCAAGGTTCGCAGCCATATGGATTATGAGATATATATTTTAGTTCTGTATGCCGAAAACCAACTATACCTTCATTGATTTCCACATGTCACTACACACAAGAAACATGTGAAGAAAGAAGCATACCAATGTTTTCTAAACATAAAACTCACAGTTACTAACAAGTGTGCTGAGAAAATAGATACAGATGAATGTATTACCAGACTGCAGAAAACACAAA
This sequence comes from Bidens hawaiensis, assembly GCF_021521415.1. Taxonomy (NCBI): domain Eukaryota; kingdom Viridiplantae; phylum Streptophyta; class Magnoliopsida; order Asterales; family Asteraceae; genus Bidens; species Bidens hawaiensis. The sequence continues at coordinate 194,872 of NW_027496814.1, read as the reverse complement.
AAATGAACACAACCCATTTTGTAAAATCTAGCAATTCATGAGTGTCATGATTCAGCAGCAATTATAGTTTGCAACTCAACATCCCACTGGTTCTTGGGAATTTCACCTGAATCGGCAATAACCACCTTTTTTCTAGGCTTACCACTGTAAGTACCTGCACCACCTTCAATTGCATACACTGTATCCATCCCTTCAATAACTTTCCCAAACACAACATGCTCCCCATTCAACCTGCAAATTCACCAATTAAAACGCCTCATTGGGAATCAAATCGATGATTCTGTATGCTGTTTGATGCTTACCAATATGTCTTAACTGTAGTGATGAAGAACTGTGCCCCGTTAGAATCTGGTCCTGAATTCACCATGGCCACCATACCTGCAGCAACTGTAGCTTTTAGAATCATCTAATAACGAAGCAGAAGACATTGTTCGTACGTCAAAAGTCAAAACCTGCATGTGAATGCTTGATCTTAAAATTTTCATCACGAAAGACTCCACCGTAGATGGATTCATTCCCTCTACCATTCCCATATACAGCATCTCCACCTTGAATCATGAACCCGGGTATGATACGATGGAAGGGTGTCCCTTTATAATGTAAAGGTTTACCGCTCGCACCCTTGCCAAATTCCCCTAATCCCGAAAGAAATTTATATAAATTCCTAATTTAAAATAATACCATGTGTGTGTATCTCCCATTTATGAATATACGAATATAGTATCTGAAGCATCGGTTACCTGTGCACAAAGCTCTAAAATTCTCTGCAAACACAAAGATCAAATGGAGTTAATGTCTGCATCTCACGACGCAACAGATAAGAAGGAAGACTGAAGGCTCTTACCGACAGTTTTTGGTACAACTTCACCGTACAATCCAATAACAATTCTTCCTGCAAACAGTACATTTCAAAGATTGAAGTTGAAATGTTATCTACAATTATTATTATTAACAACAACATTCATGGAACCAAAGAAGCGTACCTACGCGTTGTTTATCAATGTCAACATCCAGAAACACTCTGTGTGTAATTTCATGCACCTCTTCCACTGCATCTTCCTCCTACACACACACTTTCAACAGGTTAGAACCCAATGTAACCAATAGAAGATCACATAATAACTTACAACAAGATTAAGATGTTCTTCAGATCAGTCGGTCAGAAATCAAAACAAACCCTAGGAATCCAATAAAATAGAAGATGAAATGCAATAATTACCAGTTGAGAGGATGATGAGAAGGCGAGGAAGACGAAAACTGAAGCGATCAATAAGAAGATAACAAGAGATCGTGGCCGTACAATATTCCAGATCGCTCCACTCATCACTGACTCGGCTTCGTCTTCGTCTTCTTTCTCATACATTCATTCAATCCACCAAATAACACTCTTTAGTCTTTAACAGTATGCAATAATAATAACAGTTTGAGATCAATAAAACCCCCACCGACCACCAATTGAAGCAATGTGTATGTGTTGTTGATTGTTAAATCATCCGCTTTATGTGCGGATTAGCAGATCTTGTGAAATTGATGGATCTGTGGGTTTTATTCAGTTCATTGGTGGTCTTGAATGGGTTCACACGCCAGGTGTTTGATAAATTGTCAGCTTCTCACACTTTACTGTAGTATATGTATATGACACTCCTAGCTCAACCGGGTAATTGTCACGGGAACTGGATTATCCAAGCCGTTCGCTAGTTACTCAATTCTGGATCGATATAAAAAGCTTGAAACAAGTCAAGCTTCTTCAAGCTCGAGCTGAGCAGATCCTCGAATAAAGCTCGTTTAGTTATCTACCCAAGCTCGTACCTTGTAAGGGAAGCTCGTTTAGACTTATCGAGCTTCAACAATCCTTGTGTTAGTTTTGAGTTTTACTTCTATTGGAATTCTATATTACTTTTACACTGTATAGTCGTCTCAAGCCGAGCCTAGGCTTTTTTAAGGGTTTTCTCAAAATAGATAAAAAAAATAATTAAAAACATATATAAATTAATTAATAAATAATAAATTAGTCAAATCTGAGGTTGAAAAACTACTCACAAGCTGAACTCAAGCTTTAAAAATTAAGCTCGAAACGAGGCTCTTATAAATCAAACCCAACCAAAAGACACAAAGTAATCCGCTTTTTAATAATGTTTTAGAGGCGTTAATCATAAATACTTTTAGTAACCTATCTTATGTTAAATTAGTTTATAACACCCTTTGATTATGAAAGCTTTGTTTAATTCAACAAAGTTTATAACACCCTTTGATTATGATTTATGAAAGCTTTGTCTAATTCAGCAACTAAGTTGGCAAGACAGGCTAGTCGAATCACGACCCACACACAACACATGAATCGCTCCGTTTTAGATGGTTGGTTTAAACGGGTTTCGATTGGGCCAACTAACATATTTTTTTTCAATCTTTCCAGCTTTCTGCAGGAACCATTCGTATATAAAATAAATTAAAACACTTTATAATCGGTCACAATACGGAAAGCAAATGAAAGCAATAAATTACAAATACTTCTACTACATAAATAGTATGAAACAAACATCAGAATTTGTTCAACATGGGTCCTTTAAAAGATTTTTCAATTCTTCCAATAGAAAGCGTATGTTTCCACGAGTACAACAGCCGGAGCAGTGGCATTGCCAGGGAACACTCTTGACACCTTGAAGTTGTTGAAGATGAAGTAGAGTGAAAGAAGGAGATTGCTAACAAGGATGAGGTACCATACCGGTACCTATACTGAAAACCCGATCCCCAAAATCGCAAATTCTTAGTACCGGTACTAAAATATTCGGTTCGGTACCGGCATTGAAGGTAAAATTCGGGAAATACCAGTACCGTATCGATACCGAAACTTTAGTACTGATTTTGGTATGAGTGTCGTACCAATACCAAATTTGATCATCCCTAATTGCTAGACAGTTTATGTATTCTCTTAAAAAAGTTTCAATGCCCAATCATCAATCATCATTAGCCTCCAACATTTTCCTCTCCATCTTTCCTACTGTTTCAGGTGTGCAATATGTGAACCGATGGTCTAGTCAATGCTAATGCTAGAAGCCCATTCATTCGGCTAGATCAAGTAACTGTGATCAAGCTTGACTAAAAGCTGACTAGCCATGATCAATCGGCTAACAAAGATCATGGCCTATATGCCTTCTAAATACTCATCTCTTTGAGCTTTAACTTAACTTACAAGCTTTATATTTGGATTGTCATTCAAAATCTAATATCTTCCAAATCAACAACTGTTAGTGGGGTTTTAATGATTGTCAACAACAAACCAACAAAGAAAAGATGAAAAGATCCTACTTAGTTTACTTCCTTATCAGATTATCATTTTGCAAGTCACCTAAACCTGCCCACGCAAATTGAATACTAAACAAATCTAGACACAACAAGAAAAGCGCATGCTTCGTCATTTACCAATCGTGTAAAACCTTAGTCCAACTGCAGATTACTCTGAACAATAAAAAAACACAAAAAACCAAGTCATTACAGTTTCCTTAATGCAACTGGAAATCAAAACACAGACCAAACCGAGACAAACCTGAGTGGCGACCGATATGCATCATGGTTTTGTTCACAAGCGGCAAATCCGCCTTCTCCTTCCTTGCTTCCAACAGCTTTTCACTGTCAAATTTATAAAAGTGACAACATATTTAAGTTTTTAATCACAAATAGTAGAATCAATCATTAATTAATAATTAATAATAATTTACTACCTAGTATATGGTAATGGGCAGAAAATGATCATATAATCAGCACCAACACATGTGAAGGTACTAGTTTTATCATCATACGCGTAGCTGTAAGACCGTGGACACACATGTTTAAAATATGCCGAATACTCTGTCGGCGGACAAGTATCCGGCGTACTAAACTCTCCACTACAACAAAACCTGGGATCACCAAACGCCTCACAGGCGCTCTTGCACGCCACCACGCTCCGACCCCTGGACCGGGCCACCCGGAGCGCAGTGGGGCAGGCACGGTTCAGGTCAACCAAACACCCGGTTGAGCTGCACCCGCCGCTCTTACCGTCCCTCGGTATCACCAGCATCGGTAAATTATACCCGTCCACTAAACTAACATCGTAAAAATCCAAACCCTGATCAGCGTTTAATGTAAACTCCACCAGCGTGGCGGGTGGCTCGGCGCCACGGCCTTCGCACTCGACTTTGCCCGAGCCGCAGTCGGCTGTGACACAAGTTAATTGTCCATTTGGATTTGTTGTGCAATCGGTGCGGCCCCATAGGCGGCCTGACCAAGCTACGGGTACTCTTAGGGTTCTAGATTTACCTGGGGGTAGAGTGAAGCCGGTCGGGTTGAGTAGGGGTCTGTTGGCGCCGGTGAGGATGCCGGGCCAGACGGTGTGGCGGCATCGGTTGATGATCTTGAAGGTGGTGGGTTGGACTAGCGATAAAGATGAGAATGTGAGGATTATTGTGATGAGGATAATATGGAGATGATCCATTAGAATTGGAATTTAGTGGAAGAATGAATAATAAAGGGAGAAGGGGAAGACAGCAGAAAAGTTGTGATTGGGATTTGGACTAGTTATTAATGCTTTTTTCCCACCAAAAATTGGTTTATGTTAATTTTCTCTTTATAAAAATAAGTTGATATAATAAATCGGGTTTTCTTTTTAAAAAATTATTATGGGTTTGGTCAACAAAGTTAAGAACTGGGTTAGTTAGGACAAGGTTTTGGGTATGTTCGGATTTTTGGTCGGTTTAGTCGGGCTTTTATTGATTTTTTGTTGGGTTGGTCGACCGAGTAGAGGTGGAACCGGTTTTAGGTTCAGATACAGTTTCTCTTGAGAAACTAGAACCTGGTTTGTAGCTGTGAGTCAGGTTCCAGCAGGGTTAGGTCCGAAACCAAGTTTTATGCAAGTCTAGATGTAAGGGTAAATGATGATTATACAAATATTCATGTGATTTGGTATTAATTTTAATTGTGATTTGGTTTGTTAACTGAATCTTAACAATAATTGACCTAACATTTGTGTTGGGACTTGGCCACTTGGGAGTTGGGAGTTCAACCATAAAGTTCCCAAAAGGCCTAAAGACTGAGAATTGGGTTAGTTATGCTTAGGCCCAATACGACAATCACTGTGTTAAGACCCAAAAGATTTCTCACTGGGTTTGTAACTTCGTACCAAAATCAAACTGTTTATCGACCCTTGATATAGGAAGGGAGCTGCTAAATAAACACCTCATGGTGATGTATTCTAGTGATCAATCCATAATAATTTAATTGCTTTTAAGATTACGCAGCCGTTTAGATGATTTGCCTAGGGCCCGAAGGCCCAAAATGCGTGTTTAAAGTGAACAACCAGGGGCTAGACGCCCATTCACCATCTAACTAATCTATTAAAGCAAAACATGTATTTTACATGATCTTCAAATATGTCATTCACATGGAATGCCAGTTAATCAATTTTCATTTATACATATTCTACATAAATAGGTTATTGACCCGTGTATTACACAGACATAAATATAAATAACCGTCCAAGTAAATGTATATATAATTTCAAACGACAACATTTTTTAAATATGTATTTTGAGACAGCAATATAATTTAAAATTGTAAGTCATATCAAACGAAAACGTAATATTGAAATACATGAGCTTACAAAAAATGACATTACTTAGTAGAATGTTTACAAACAAAATTTTAAACTTTAAAACATAAACTTCAAAAGCTACAAATTTTTACTTATAAACAATATTTTTTTCTTTGTTTGCAACTTTCTCTTGCTTATCTAAAATAAGTCTTTATTTATTGTTCGTCTCTACTCTTCACTCTTAATAAATCTATATGAGATTGACCATGTATAAAACGGGTCTTTTAAGTATGCCAACTCTTGCTAGAGACTAACCTAGACTTTTGTTGATGATCATTGCAGAATCAAACTACAACAGGAAACTGTCTTCTCTAAAACTTAAACAGAAGTTTTTTTATCCGAATGTGTCAATTGTGTATATATATATATATATGCTTATATGCTTGAACAATTTGTAAATTTTGTATTTATGTCAAATAATTTTAAATAAATGTTATGTTTGTCCTTAACTCACATATAAAAATGCATTTTAATAATCAAAAAATTAATAATTCATTTTAGTGAACATAACACCATCTGTCATAAAAAAAATATATAAAAGGGCTTCTTATTTTGTTCATTCACTTAAACATTTTCAATTTTCATAAAATAGATTAAATAATCCTATATATTTATTTAATTTTGCATGATATAACAATATTCATTAATTAGATTGTTTTACCTCGAATAATTAATTTGTTGTAAAAACTAATCCTATATATTTTATTAATTTAGTGTGTCACAACAATATGTGTTAAATTTATTTTATGGAATTATAAAATTTTTAAACTAATTTCTATTTAAACCATTATAAATATATTATGCCAAATAAATGTGGCTATTTTATATATTTAATATTAATGTTAGTGCAATTTGAAAGAGATGATTGTTATAGTGGCCCAAACTTTTTTACTAAAAGAAACATATTAGATTTTGACCAATTTAAGAAAACTTAAACAAAATATGATACACAATAAAATTATCATATATTATTAATAGAACTACGTTTTATATTACAATGCTACTTAAAATTACATTACGTGGAAAAATTAATCAACACATTATAAGTAGTAACATGCACAATATTGTCACCTCTACGACAAAGGATGACCAACTTGTAGTCATGTTGCCAAATATTATCGCTGAAGATTTATGTGTATCCATAAAATCCTGTCACATTTAACCAATCAAAAAAGAAAAATGAAACTATAATATTATTATAATGACGTACCGATTCAAAAAATCTCCAAATACAAATAGCTCTCTGAAAGGATCAACTTAAAATAAATTATCAATAGTTCAATTGTAATATGTCTTTTCTTGTTATTAAATTCTCAATACTTTTGTGAAACGATCACCTAATCTAAATCATTGGATACAGCAACATAGCAAAGCCCGTTATTAACTATTTTCGCCACATATTGCGTCTAAAATTTGTAATTTCTAATATCCTGATAAGAAAGCCCGAATGTAAACAACATGTGTTATGACTTCTATACCTTTGGTCTATATTATGTAATTGATACACATCAAAACCGAACCATCATATCCTACTCACTAAATAAAGTTAGCTCTTTTGACTTATTCTGATTTGATAGTTTTTTAAATAACTCATTTTGACCCGAATCTAATTTGGCCTGTTACTCCATCCACCCGACCCACTTGTTTAAAATAACATAAAAATTAAGAATGCATCATTAATGAATTTGCCTTTTAAGTTTATACCACAATCTAAAACAACTGGTTTTGACCCAAACTCGTTATCTTGGGAATTTCCATCCATGGGAATTCTTAATTTCCCATTTACTGTATATTCTTTTCCCTCTGATCTCCAAATTTTAAATTTGATTTTGCAACATAGGCGCGCGTGTTTAATGTATGATAGCTTACTAACAAAAGGAGCAAGAATAAAACAATTTATGGTAGCATAAGTGACTCACCAGTGGAGAATAACAATTTATCATTTTCTACATCTAAAGCTTCAATTGCGAAGCAAAATTAGCGAATGATAAGAAAAGTAGTTCAATTTTAATTTAAAATTCATTTGCAAATGCAGTTAATTCAATAAGTACAGATACCAAACAAAAATGTTATTAACAGAAAAGGTCAAACTTTAGGCAAAATTAATGCAAAAGTATATAGAGAGGAAACATTATTATTACCTCCAGATAAGAAACAATAACTTCTGCTTATATTAGTCCAACCAGTGATTTCAATTTGTCGGTTCTAGACTCTTCAAAAACACCAAGAACTTGATATCAATGCAGACACGAAGCATGTTAAATTGAGGGAAGTATACATATTCAAATAAGATAATTTGAAAATGGTGTGATTCGCAAACAGTGAGTTAGAGAGAAATGAATGAAAATTAGGGTTATGAAAACGTATACGGGTCCGTAATTGGTTGTCTAGGAGAAAACGCATTCAATTAAATGATTATTATGATTTTAATTTTGAATTATTTTATTAGTAACAAACTCTATGACTGCTTATTATTTTTGGAATATAGTAAAATCAAACAATAGGAATGAGCCAAAAAGAATGTCTTTAATAGTATTTATTATATAGATTAAATGATATTATGATTTTAATTTGGAATTATTTTATTAGTAATAAATTCTATGAGTGCTTATTATTTTTGGAGTATAGTAAAATCAACCAATAAGAATGAGCCAAAACTAATTTCTTTAATAGTATATATAGATTAACTAATTTTTAATTACCATTCCTTTTAATAATTTTTTATGCTAAATGATACAACATTTATTGCATTTATTACTATTTAATATTTTTAATTACCTTAATTAAACCAATTATGACTTTAAAATTAGATTGTTAACAGTTTTTAATTACCTCAATTAAGTTATTACCTAAGAAGGAATAGTCGATTTCAACAGCTTGATCAATTGGTTGAATTTTTTTTGACAAAGATATTACGAATTTACGGGTCAAAAGTGTCTGGTACAAGTTAACCACATTTGGGCATAAAAATAGGGGCGTAGTTGAAAAGAAATTATAGCAGTTTGATATATTTTAAGTTCAAGGATATGGTTTGTTATCTAACAGTTTATAATATTTCGCAAATAATCTGCGTTTATACTATTTTTTATGGTTATCTCAAAGTTTCTTTTTGGCTTTTTTTGATGCAGTTGTGATTAACCCGTAATGGACAAAACCAATCTGCTCATAGTCGGAAAACGACATAACCAATGGTGATGTGATTGAGGTTATCTCTCTGTATATGAGTGAGTAAGCTTGACCAATTTCAACTAAAAGATGACCATGGTTATTTTATATGTGTGTGTGTAAGATTCAACCCTTTGCTTCGTATGACTCTTAAAAACAAATGCAAAAACTACAATGTTACATAAAAGTTTATATTATTAACAAAGATAAATTTATTATTCATGTCTTCATAATTTTTATGTTAATTTAAACGGACGGATTAGACTCATATTTAGCTCAGGTCAATAGTTTTTTTAGTAAAATTAGCTCGGCTCGAAACATGTTATGTACGGAAAGTGTTCGGTTTAAAACAAGTTGTTTTAAAAGAATTCAAATTGGTTCGGTCAAAACATGCCTGTCAAAAAGGGTTATGATTCGAATAGATTCGGGTCAAATCGTGTATTTTTAAATCATAGTATTTTCTAACTTAAAAATAAAATTCATTATTCATGTATTCTTAGTTTTATATTAATTTAAATAGGTGGGTTGGGTTCATGTTTGGCTCGAAATAAGTTTAGGTCAATGTGTTTTTGAGTAAAATAAGTTTAGGTTAAAACATGTTGTTTTAAAAGAGTATCAAATTAGTTTGGGTTAAAAAGGACGGGTAAAAAAGAGTTATGATCAGAATCAGTTTGATTCAAAACATGCTATTTTAAATGATAGTATTTTCTAACTTAAAGTCAAATTCATTATTCATGTATTTTTAGTTTTATGTTAATTTGAATGAGCGGTTTGAGTTCATATTTGGTTCAAAACAAGTTTATTGAAACAACTTGTATTTTCAAACCAGATGGATACTTTTTCCATTAAATTATTTTCTTTATGAAAAATTTATGTTCTAATCCTTCGTCACTATTATAATTAGTGTAATATGTAATTTCATTTATAAGAAATTGTTCCATGTTACTAAATTATTAGGCATTATGTTTTTTTTAAATAATTATAATTGTTTCAGGGCGCCCAACTGTTTCATATGCTATGGCATATACTTTATGTTTTACTACATATAACTTGTATCAAATATGTAAACATTTTTTTATTAATATCAGTGTAATACACGGGTTACTAACCTAATTAATCACGAGAGCAAAACATCCATTTACATGGCATAGCCAAGCTCTAAATGTTCTTTTAAAAGGTGAAACGACTTATGTAACCAGTGGAGAGGCGTGCACGGCATGGCAAGTCCTACACATACGTTTGTTATGTATTTCATTTTATTACCTATACTAGGTTAGGTACCCGTGTAAAACACGGGTTATAATAAATAATCTTATTTAAATAATAACAAAATGTGAAATATAAAAAATAGGTTCAACATATATATTAATATAATATATGGTAGAATAAATTACATAATACACAATATGAAAATAAAAAAACTATTGAAAATTCGTAAATCTCTAAATTTTTCCTTGTATACAATATTTGTAATTTCATTTGTAACTTTATCCTCTATATCAAAATTATTATTTTCGCTTGTTTTTGCTTTCAACTTTAGATAATGAAACACATAACTTTATCCTACACACAGACTATATATTAATATCAAGAAATAGATGGTTGCGACTATTTCAAGTTTGTGTTGTTCGTACGCAGCATAAACCTCTTCAATGTACTCCCCAAACTAAGAACTTGAAGAAATTAAAAGATTAGTAGTGAATTTCATCACGTGTGGATAAAGATATAAAATGTGGAAAACCTTGCCAACAGCCTATAATAACAGTAATAAAAGGTTAGGAAAGCTAATTAAAATAATAAATGCAATAATACTCATAATGCAAAATAATAAATAACTTGGCCGCTCTAGTGCTGCTGGGAATAATGTTGAAAGAAGCAGCTCTTCCACCTCTCCAGTCCTTCATTGACGGACAACAGTCTTTTAGGTGGCTGAAATGATTTAACAATAATACACAACCGTCACAATTTAACTCATGATATATTATTAAACTGAGTAGTTTAATTAACTAACTTAAAAGCTACGTTACTGGTCATGGTATGGACGATTGTCATAAGACCTTCAACAATGCCAGATCTATCGTTAATCACATGAAATTGTTACAAAAAGTATGTTTAAATACACCTCATATAACAGAAAATACATAAAGTTTTATACAGGATATATGAATATTGGATAAGACTAAATTACCTTAGCAAAAGGAGCAAGGCAGTTGATTATGCAGCTAGCGTTTGAGACAATACTTACAAAGCCTTCTTTGTCATAAGTTTCCACAGCTTCAACACCATTATATGTCATGCAAATTAACGCTAACATAGCATCTAGACCAAGGTACTATGATAGAATCCTAATCTCCATAAAACCAATTTATTAATGAGCATTTGGAAGCTAAATTAATAAAATCGTAAATCTTGGTTAAGTCAACAACGCTCTAATTGTAGTAATATATAACAATAAAGATTCATACCCTTCTAGCAGAACCAGGGTTAAAACTCTAATTCACAACTAGTGGGTTGTTAGTTTGAAGCAAGAAATTATTAACAGCCGCAAAACCAAAATAAGCAGTCAGAGACGGCGGCACCATAACCGGCCTCACATGATTTCCAGATCAAATACAGCCGCCAAGGGGTTTAATTGACTCAACCTAATTTCGGCCAAATCGAAACCGTTAAACGTTAATTAAACAAGGGAATTGATTTTTAATAATGAAAACGACAATTAAACAAAGGAATTGAAAACGTCAATTAAACAACTGACAACATGAATCTAAAGAGATAAAACAAAGGAATTGATGTTTACCGTATGAATCAGAAAAACCGAGTTTCAATTCAAAAGGACGATGAACGGTCTAGTAGCTTTAATCAGATATGGAAGAAGTCACTCTAGGGTTGTTATATGGGAGCTAATAGTGGCGTTGCTTTTGGGAGGGGTGGGTCTGCAACCTAGGGTTTGTTATTTGGGAGGGGTGATGAAAACAAATGGATTGATTAACATATGGATCCAGAATACATTATTTGGGCGGGTGGATCTGAAATAAATACCATTTTATTGCATATGAGTTAGAAAAAGTGAGGAGTAATAAGAGCTTGACAAGTGGCAAAATAGAGTACTCTTTTATTAGAGTAGTAAGATATGCAAATCTTGCATTTTTTTGCGTGCCCATATGCATGTCAACAAAAAAAATGCACATATATAGGTTTAGATGGTATTGATATTTGATAAGATATTTACGCTTTGTAATAGCACCCACCTTCATGAGACGCCATTAACAAATATAACACGAAGAAAGGACGAAGGTCGGACGGGATTACACAAGCAGAAATACACTTAGGTTAAGGGGTGTTACTAAAACACTCAAAGAATCAGTATGAAATTAAGAATACAATCAGAACTAAATGTTTCGATCTTATTCAATTAAAAGATTCAAATAATTATACACAACAAAATCAAGAAAGATTACAGAACGTGAAAACCTAATTCAGAGAGAGAGAGAGAGAACAAATTGTGAATGTGAAAAACTGAATGAAAACTGAACCCTAATCCCTAAATCCATTAGACTAAACTAACCTAGATGACCGTTTGCCAGCTGGAACAGATAAAAGACCATATTACCCTTTAATGCCATTTGCTAATTACTTTTAACCATTGTCAGATTAAACTCCTGTACTTTGAATAGTTGTTGCACGGCCCCTCCAACAAGGGTGTTTTAGGCTGATGTGGCATCCGATTACAATCTTAGCATACTAAGATATATCATACTTTATCTTGATTCTCAATGATACAACTCCCAACTGCATTTCTAGTGATTGTCGTTCATGGTCATATTAAGCATCCTAACATGCATCTTCACTTCATCCAACTTTTCGACTTGACCTTTAGCCTCTAAGGTGCCTAGACTAGACACTCCCATAAATCTAGCGTGCCCCAATCTCAGACCGTCGAGTGTGGGTGCGAGGATGGGGTTGTGGAATGACGTAGCTTAAAGATACGTTGTAGAATACCACATCTACTTCATGTGGCCCACGTGCATGGAGAACTCCACGAGTTGAAGGTTTCCCATGTGAGCACTAATGCAGGTAGCTAATTCTTACAAAGGAGCCAGGCGAGAACACTACACAAGCAGAATAACACAAAGAAAGGACGAAGGTTGGACATGATAAAAGCATGATATATAGCACCAGTGCCGAGCAAGAACAAATATAACACAAAGAAATGATGAAGGTCGGACGTGATTACACAAGCAGAAAGAAAGGACGAAGGTCGGACATGATAAAAGCATGATATATAGCACCAGTGCCGAGCAAGAACAAATATAACACAAAGAAATGACGAAGGTCGGACGTGATTACACAAGCAGAAATACACTTAGGTTAAGGGTTGCTACTAAAACCCTTGAAGAATCAGTATGAAATTGAGAATACAATTAAAACCAAATGCTTTGATCTTATGGTGCTACGTCTCTATTTGGTTTCCAAGTACTCTGTAGCAGCATATGGCCACTTTGCTATAAAGCGCGCTATAGCAAGCGCAATTCTCGCTATTGACAGCTATGGCTCCGGTGAAGTATTCCCGCAACAACGTAAGTGGTTCATGGCTGAATCTAGACGGCAAAGACGACACAACCCTAAAATTTAACAAAAACGTACCCAAAATGTTTTGGTCCTGTCCCCATCAGCCCGGAAACGTCTTCGATCCGTCTCCAATACCTGAAAACATTTCTGAAACGTTCCCATGGCGTTTCCATCCCCAAACCTTCCCCGGGGCAGGTGCTCTCTCTTCGTTGTTGTCCCTGTGCTTCCTAGTTTGTAATTTATTTTTATATAATGAAAATGTGTTGTACTTATATTTAATTTTAATTAAAATATGGTTCGATACTTCAATGTGGGTTGAACCATTTGATGCCTTTCTTAAATTAGATTGAAGTTAGGCGACACGTTTTGATTAAAGGTCAAGCGAGTACACTTCGTGATCATCACGTGACACCATGTCAAGACCAGGATTCCGTGCAAACAAAATAGTCGACAAGAATAAACACGAAATCAGTTTGCAATGACCCACTGAAAATATCCAGCGGAATCAGATATAATCAGTATGTTGGTGATGTAGTAAGATTATAAGTAGTACACGCACACGATTCACTCAAAAGAATTCCAATATATATAAATGATTCAATCAAGTACAATGGAAGCTTTTAGGGTTTCATGCATGGAACGCCTGGTGCGGAACCATAGAAAACTAAAAATATTCTCTTAACTCACTCTTGTTTTCTTAAAGGCGGCAGACGTATTTTTTGTGTACTAGGTTTGCATGGGTTGAGGTTTTAGTCTCTCATGTATCATGCACCTCCAATTAGGGGTGTTCAAAACCGGATATCCAAAGTTTCGGATATACGAACTTCGGATATCCGGTCCTTTTAGATAGTGGATTTCATTATTCGAATCCAAATTTTCGGATATCCGATCGGATAGTGATTCAAATATCCGATATAAAACCTAAAAAAAACTGGAAAAAAAAGAAGAAGATAACAGCCTACAGTTTTAAAAATTGAACTTACAAGTCCCAAAACATCAATCCAAGTATCCAACAACCTATTTTAAAGTTTAGTTTACTAATCACAAAAACATCCATTCCAACAACTTAAACACAATAGGTTTTTCAATCCAACAATCTAAACACAAATTGTGACGGGAGGAGCTATGGTGGACTTGGCGTCGGAGGAAGAAGGAAACGGGTGATGGTTACTGCCGGAGTGGGTGAGCGGTGATGGCGACGGATAGTGCAGCGGCGGACGGAAGCGATGCCGTGGTAATACTGATTACTGATTTGAGTGATTGGAAAGTGGAGAGCAATGATGATGGTCGATGAAACTAAAAGAGGTGCTTAAATTTTAGAAATTAGGGTTAAGGAGTAAGGGTGGTTTATAAGGTATTAGGTCTATATATTAAAATTAAAAAAATATATATTAAATTTAATATTTCGGATAGTTCAGATATCCGAAACTATCAGAAAATTCTTAAAATTTTATTCGAATCCGAATTTTTGGATATCCGAAAATTTTAGATAGTTCGGATACGGATTATTGGATAATTCATATACGGATTCGGATACTTTTGAACACTCCTACCTCCAATGACGTAACCTAGTATTCTTTATATAGGCTCACAGACGTTCCTTCTAGAAACCCTAATGATTACAAAATACAATGTGTACATTTAGAACATAAACGAAAAATAGCGGCAAGATACATCTGGTGTTGTTACTTTTTGAATTTTTTTAATTGCAAGTTTTTAGGTACTTTTAAAAATAAGCTTATTTAGTCATTTGTAATAATTGCTTTTTAAAAACAATGAAAGTGTGTTTTATTTATATTTAATTTTAAATTAAAAAAAGAGTTCGACGTGGGTTGAGCTAGGCGGCATCTTTCTTAAATGGCTTGAGGTGAGGCGACACATTTTGATTAAGGGTAGGCAGGGTGGTTCTGTGATGAACCTCCATAATTCCATGGTCATCACGAGACACCACCCCTTGTGGTCTCGTCTTGGAAAGATAACAACTTTGCACGATGGTGATCACGACCAAAGTGAAATACTTTTACAGTGTCTGAATAAACCCATTATATTTTTCGAATACATTTTTTTCCAACTCTTCAACTTTATTTTATTTATATAAAAAACAAATGTAAAATTCAAGCACAAAAAGGTTCGAGGTCAAAGAAAAAAATGTTTAGGCCGAAGGTTCTTGTTAGGCAATATGAAATGAATAGATTTAGTTTGCAATTTGAATAATTTCCAGCCCAACCATTTCTAATCCAACGGCTCTCAACCCGCTATCCATAACACTACAACACATCTAGCATTCCAACCCAAATCGCAACCGGTTATTTACTATACCGCATGTATAGTGAACCATTGCCACCGTACCAAAACCTACAATACGGTGAACGATCAATCAATCATATATTTATATTTTTTTCTAATATAACGTTTTTCTAATATAACGTTTTAGATAATTAGGCTGTCACACCCCGACCTAGGGCTTAGGCGTGTGACTCATAAGTTGGTACCTGTTTTGTCACGCGAAGGGGCTAAATTTTTTTCTAATATAACATGCTAGACCCAAATCCTTCGCGTCACGCGAAGGTGCAAAATTTCAAATCTGTCCATTTTTAGTCCCTGATCTTTTGGTAACTTGTCATGCGGCTCTCAAGCTGCTCGCGGCGATGCGAGCGTGAGAAGTGCGCCATCAAAGCGCCACATTGCACCCATCACACTTCACCCGTGTAAGACCCCAAATCCCGGGAATCCTACAGTTGGTATTCATACAAAACACTTGTAAAAATACTTAAACTTGAAAACAGTTCGTTTCATTAAAATAAGCATCTCAGAGTATAATTCAGCGGAAAACATAAATAATAAAATAAGTTCCCAAAACCCGGGAGTTATGCCCAAAACCAATTTAAATGTATTTAAATAGATGTTAAAAAGAAACCGTTTATTATTATTGAAACATCCGACTAAGCATGCCCTCCACCGTCCAAGTAGCTTCGTGCATGTCCAAGCGGTAATGCTGTAACATCCAACTTTTTGTTATATAATAAATGACGGAAAGTTTTGTTATTAACTGTGTGTCGTTAAGTTAGTCGTGTGTTAAATGTTTGGATAAGGATTTGAAATGGGAATGGAGAGTGGGTGGTGGGACCCATAACCCACTATATAAACCCAACCCATCCACCATTTCACCATTTCTGTCTCCCTCCCCACACACTAAAAACACACACTTCTTCTCTCAAACACCCGGATCCAAATCCGAGAAAAAGAAAGGTGAATCTCGTGTTCAACGTCATCGAGCAACAAGAAACGTTTGGAAGATCCTGCGTGTTGTCCCGATCTGAACTCGAACCCGAAGTAAAAGGTAGGTTTCGGTTTAAATGGTCAAGTTTTATGGTTAGAATCGGCATGCAAACAGATATAATGATAGATCGGGTTGTGAAATGTAAGAAAATATAAACTTGGTAAGTTATAACCTCTCGGGTGCACTTTGTGATAAAAAGGTGGTGTTTGGACTTTGAGAGATGGGTTCAGGATCAGGTGCATGGGGTCAGAATGTGTCGAAAGTTGGGAAAGAGTAAAAATCAGGTCCTGAGGAAGAGCCACGAAGTAAAATGGCTTTAAAATGGTAAAAACGAAGAAAGGAAGGCATTTCGCTTCACTCAGCCTTGAGAAGTGAAACAGGCATTTCGCTTCGCTCAACCATGCGAAGCGAAACGCTCCCATGCGAAGCGAAACGAAACCTCCCATGCGAAATTGTTTAAGCTATGACCCCAGCCAGGGGCTCTGCCCCTTGGACCCTGCTAGGGGCTGCCGCCCCTGGACCACGCTACCAGGGGCGCTGCCCCCGGACCCCCGTTAGATGAGAGTTTCATTAACTTAGATGTAGGAAGTAATAGTAATGGATAATTGACACGCGTAATGTATTGTACAGTTAGCCGTGCTCAACTTAGGAAGGGCGTTACCATTAACGGCGAGAGAAACCGACTCCAGGTGAGTTCTAGCCCCATTTCCTTATTATGTTTTCGAGGCTGTGTGCATACTCCTATGTGGCAGTTAAAAGGCTTATCTTAAGTGATAGGTATATGATACGTGTATGATCGTGCATTGAAAGTTATTGTTATAGGATGGTTATGTGAATGAATGTGTATGTAAATATTATATGCATAAGACAAGTAAAGTATGCGCTTATGATGGGACCAGACCCTCATAATATCTGAGATGATAGGGACCAGACCCTTATAATATCTGAGATGATAGGGACCAGACCCTCATAATATTTGAGATGATAGGGACCAGACCTTTATAATATCTGAGATGATAGGGACCAGACCCTTATAATATCTGAGATGTTAGAGACCAGACCCTTATAATATCTGTGATGTTAGGGACCAGACCCTTATAATATCTGTGATGATAGGGACCAGACCCTTATAATATCTGTGATGATAGGGACCAGACCCTTACAATATCTGTGATGTTTAATGTAGAATAGCTTATGGTATACCATAAGGTTTTATGAAAGAAAGTATGTAAGTACGTATGCATGTATATAAAGTATGTGTGAAAGAAGTAATAGCAAAGTAAGGTATGAATACGTATCTTCGGACGCGTATGAGAAAGGGTAGGAATGTATTGTATGTTAAATTGATTAACTAGAACTCACTCAACGTAGCTGACTTTTAGTATGCACGCAGGCAGATAGGTTGAGGCAGCTGGCTTGAGGAAGGACACATGGCACGAGCTAAAGAGACTGGCATCTATGAAGAAGTGTCAAGACTATTTTATGTTATGTTATGAAAAAGACAATTTGTATGTTAAGACAAAAATGAATGTTTGTAATGTGATGTTTGAAGTTTTAAATTATTCCGCGAAAGTTTAAATTAACTCTGATTTTAGAACTGTGTTTATGAGTAAATCCAACACCACAGTAGGGTTACCGGGAACGAGGCCTTACAAATGCATCCACATCCTAACCTGAAGCTCACACTAACATGCACACAAAGTCAGCTTGAGCTGAGTGAGTTCAAGTTTTAATAAATAACATCAATCATAATGGTGTCATATCTACCCCTAGGAGTACGAGGCATTTTAGTCACAAAATCCATCGTAAGATGTTCCCACTTCCACTCAGGTATTTCCAAGGGTTGAAGTTTCCCGAAAGGCTTCTGGTGCTCGGCTTTAACTTGCAGACACGTCAAACACTTACCCACGTACTGAGCCACCTCACACTTCATCGCAGGCCACCAATAATTTCTATTCGGGTCCTGGTACATCTTGGTCGCGCCCGGGTGAATGGGATAGCGCTACTTGTGTGCCTCATCCAATATTTTACCTCTGAATCCCTATACCTCGGTACCTACAAACGCCCATCCTTATACTTCACCCCATCACCGACGTCTTCCAACAATTTTTCTTGACCCCAAATACGCTCTGACATAATCCATTCCAACTGTAAAGCTTCGTTTTGTATGTTGGCTATCTGTTTCAAAATATCGGGTTTAAGAATAAGCTGATACGATTTCACATACAACTTGTTTTTTCGCAAAGCTTCCAAAACTTTCGTGAGTTGACCAGCGTGATCGTATTCACTTTTAGAATACACAAGAATGTCGTCAATGAACACAATAACCGAACAATCGAGCATCGGCCTACACACCCGGTTCATAAGATCCATGAACGCGGCCGGTGCGCTGGTCAAACCGAAAGATATCACGAGGAATTCATAATGCCCATAACGAGTGCGGAAGGCAGTCTTAGGGATATCTTCCTCCTGAATTTTTAACTGATGATACCCGGACCTAAGGTCGATAAGTTGTCGATCCTTGATAGAGGGTACCGATTTTTGACAGTGAATTTATTCAATTCACAGTAGTCAATGCACATCCGCACGCTACCGTCCTTCTTCCTAACGAACAGGACCGGGGCACCCCAAGGTGAGATGCTCGGTCGAATGAAGCCCTTGTCGAGCAAGTTTTCCAATTGAGCCATAAGTTCTTTCATTTCATTCGGTGCTAGACGGTAAGGGGCTCGAGCAACGGGTTTTGCTCCCGGTACAAGGTCTATCTGGAACTCGACCTCGCGATCCGGCGGCACATCTGACAAATCATCTAGAAATACATCCGGGAAATCCCGAACAGTGGGAACATCACCGACGGTAGCCACCGCGGTTTTCACGTTTATAGCATACGCCAGATACGCCCCGTACCCCCGCTGCATCAGTTTTCCCGGCTTAAGCATATATATGATATCTGGCGTCGTACCATCCCGATCACCGAAGACCTTAATTTGGGTCCCATCCGGGGCCCTTAGACGTACAAGTTTCTGACCACTAACGATCTGAGCATCAACACATGCGAGCCAATCCATCCCAAGCACCACATCGAAACCGCCAAGCGGCATCAAGTACAACCGCACCGGAAATCTATACCCAGACAACTCGATGGAACAACCCTAAATAGCCCTAGACACGGAAACAGACTTTCCTACGGCGACCTCAACCTCAAACACATCGACTACGCGCTCGGGTGATTTATTCAACGAGGAACAAAAAGCGGAAGATACAAAACTTCTACTGGCACCCGAATCAAATAAGACCGAAGCTTGTAATCCATCAAGTAAAAAGGTATCTGGGATAACATTACGCTTCTACTTAGCTAAACAGTTGCACATACAATCTTGAAGGAGCGAGGAATTTAAGCGGTCAAGTACCAAGGAGCCCAGAGTGACAGCATGCTACGCCTCATCTAAACAATTACGCGCAAAGCGTTCGAGAGGATGGAAAACGAACAGGAGAATTTAGGGAATAAGATGAACTTTAACGCTAACGACTCGAGAGTTAGCCAAATCCTATCCCTACAAAGACGGAACCCTAACATAGTCAGACACAAGTGGTATTTAGAACATGGAAGGTAAGGGTAAATTGCTAATAACGTTGATCAAGTGTTATTAGTCGTTTACTTCACGGGCCCGTCCTAAGCACCCCTCCCCCAAACCAAATTAGCATTCTATTTAACACTTAAACAATTAATCACATACTTGAACTTTAAAATTCAAAGGAATGACTAAACAATTTAAAGTTACCTCTTAGCGTGCAGCTACTCACGGTGGGCATACTAGTCTTTTCCTTTACAGTTCGAGTAAGCATTCGGGGATGCTCGGATCCCTCGAACCATGGCTCTGATACCAACTTGTAAGACCCCGAATCCCGGGAATCCTACAGTTGGTATTCATACAAAACATTTGTAAAAATACTTAAACTTGAAAACAGTTCTTTTCATTAAAATAAGCATCTTAGATTATAATTCAGTGGAAAACATAAATAATAAAATAAGTTCCCAAAACCCGGGAGTTATGCCCAAAACCAATTTAAATGTATTTAAATAGATGTTAAAAAGAAAACGTTTATTATTATTGAAACATCCGACTAAGCATGCCCTCCACCGTCTAAGTAGCTTCGTGCACGTCCAAGCGGTTATGCATCCACATCCTAACCTGAAACTCACACTAACATGCACACAAAATCAGCTTGAGCTGAGTGAGTTCAAGTTTTAATAAATAACATCAATCATAATAATCATAATAGTCATTCCCAAAGGTTTTAAACTATAAAAGGGATACATCAGTTAGGCCATCATCTTCGAAAAATAATCATCCTTATGTATATATACATATACAAACCTACATATAAACATCTTTATAAGTGCATCCCTATATATATATATATATAACATCCAAGTAATAACATCAGGGTCGAGCAAACGTACAACCCAAACACGTAACATCTCATCAACGTATGCAAACACAAAGTAGGCATACGCAACATCCGTAGTCGATACGACTACAACATCGCCAAATATAGGCCATACAATAATATATATATATATATATATATATATACTATAACATCCCAAGGCCTACCATATACTAGCAAGCCTATATAAAATAGTTTAAACGTTTCATCAAGTAAAATCATTTAGGTGTGCATGCTAGCCCAAAACTTAAAAAGAGTTAAAAAGGGGTATCATGAACTCACCTGACACAAGACGCGTATTCACCACAAGCCAGATGATCCCTAAGTAATCCCAAGACTCAAACACCTGTCGGTTTACATTCAATCAATACTAATGACATTAAGATGACTCGTTTACCCTACGAGACGTTCTAACGGGGTTCGGGTCACCTAAAGCCTCGACCTCATCAAACTAAATCACAACAGCCCCCGAGGCCTTACATTCACCAAAACGACCCTTAGACACTCCCGGGAATAAAGAATTCCCAAATTACCCTCGGAAGCACTAAGTGATGCCAATACGCGTGTTTAAGAGTCGATTAGGCCATTAACATCCAACTCAGCCCCGTGTGGACCCAACATGATAAAATCACAGCCAACAAGTCCACACGACGCTACACAAGTCAAATGGGTCGGTAATTCGCAATATAACGCACCAACTACTAAATAAACGAAATTGCGCGTTGTACCGACCCGTTGGAGTAACCGACAACCAATTTAGCCCCATAACTTATAAAAATAATTTTTCAACAGCCCGTACACCAAACCAAGTGTCCCCGAGCTGAATTGGTCGTTAATCACTTCAACCCTCGCGTTAAACGCATCCAACTACAATTCTAGTCAACCGAACACAATCTTTCAAACGATAACTAGTTGACCAATCTAACGAACACCAATGAACACGATACTTAAGTATGATATACGGGACATACCTAGGAAGATTGTGGTGCAAAAAATTGCTTTAAACAGACCCGAAAAGAACACAATTGAACATCCACCGGTTAAGACTAAAACGAACTTATCGATCAATAACAAGTAAAACGTGTAGTTTTTAGCATGCGAAGATGCATTTAATTACATAGGATAACCTTTGAAATAAATTATTAAATTTTTACCAGACTTTAATAAATGTCTTAGGTTTATAAAAATATTTTTATTATATTTTTCTATTGGACACAAAAATTATAAAAATTCCTCCAACACAGCAAGGTACGTGCAGCTATTTCAGTGCGTAACAAAATGGTTTTATTTTTATAGAATTCATTACCAAACCAAATTAAACGATTCTAATTGGGTTTGATTCTTAACTCAAAACATTAAGTTTCAGAAGTGTAACCAACTGATTTTGACTTGTTGAAAGAGAGTTATGATGTCGGGAAGACAGATCAGAGTCCGTCATCCCGCATCAGCTTTGACACTTGATCTTATAAATTCATAAAAACTATTCAAATCTCGTCCAAAAATTACATATTATACCTTTCTGGAAACTAGACTCAAATTAGAACATCATGGAAACAAGAATTGATCAAAATCAATGGATTATCATCACGTTACAGACCCTACAATAAACGTATATGAATCTGTCAGCAAACTGTTATCATCAAAACTCAACCCTAACGTGTTCGATAACGGGTTTAATGGTGAAAAAGACTTGCATGGACGTTAGACTAACCTTGAATTGAATTTTTATGGCTTAATCTTGGCCGGAACAAAGGAAAATTGCAGGGGGGTGGGCCTTGAAGCTGCCGATCGGACAAGAGTGGCTTGGGTTAGGTTTTTTTTTGTTTGTTTATTGTTATAATATAAAAATGTTTCATCCAAGCCCCTCAAATTTGAAAGATTTGGCAACTTGAAAGGATATATTACATAACTTAACGTATCGGGAAGATGGTCGGGTCAACAAAAGATGCCAGATAACTCCCGAGAAATATACATACTCTACATGCTTAAAATCTTTAAACCGGAAATTAACGGGTGTTACAACCCGAGCCCGAGCCCGTGCCTGTGCGCGTGCGCGTCGGGTGCTTCGCACCCTGCGCTAGGACTAGGGAGAGTGGTTAGCCACATAAGAACATTATCATGAAAAGTTCCCTCCTTATAAAGTGCTTTATTTTCTTTACCACTTTTCATGTGGGATGGAGTCTCCTTATTTCATATCCTTAACATAAGCTATTTTCATTGTTTATCTTATTTTTCCCTTTACTTATACCATGAATATTTTTAGTCCATCATCTTTATTATTTTCAAAATTGGACCAAATTTTTCGTGATGTTACATCCTACCCACCTTAAAATGAATCTCGTCCTCTAGATTCGCTAGAACATATGTGGGTATTTCTTTCTCATCTCTGATTCTAACTCCCAAGTAAACTTGGGTCCTCTTCGAGAGTTCCATCGTATCTGGACTAGCTTTAGCCTTCGTCGTTTAAGTTGCTTAACTTGGAAATCTTCAACTTGTAGAGGTTGTTCTACAAATTTTAGATTTTTGTTGATTTCGACATCTTTCAAGGGCATGGCTAAAGTTTCGTTAACCAGACATTTACGTAAGTTAGAGACGTGAAATACATCATGTATTCCTTTCATCTCTTCCAGAAAACGTAAGTGATAAGCAACACTACCGATTCGTTCTAGTACTTCAAATGGTCCCACGAAACAAGGACTTAACTTTCCTTTCTTGCCGAATCGTACGACTCCTTTCCACGGTGATACTTTTAATAAGACCTTATCGCCTACTTGAAATTCCAACGGTTTACGGCGGACGTCTGCATAGCTATTTTTCCGGTCTCTTGCCGTTTTGAGTCGTTCACGAATTTGTAACACTTTATTCGTCGTTTTTTGGACGATCTCGGGTCCAGGTAATTGATTATCTCCCGTTTTGGACCAACATATAGGCGTTCTACATTTTCGTCCATACAAAGCTTCAAATGGTGCGACCTGAATACTTGTGTGATAATTGTTATTATACGAGAATTCCATCAGAGGCAGGTGATCATCCCAAAATCCGCTTAAATCGATCACACAAGCTCGGAGCATGTCCTTAATCATTTGAATTGTTCTTTTGCTCTACCCATCAGTTTGAGGATGATAAGCAGTGCTAAGATTCAACTGAGTTCCTAACGCTTTTTGGAAACTATTCCAGAAATGAGACGTAAATCTACTGTCTAGATCAGATATGATAGATAGTGGCACACCATGTAATGATACAATATTGTTCATGTATATTCGTGCCAATCTATCCATAGAGTAAGATTCATTGATAGGTAAGAAATGAGAGGATTAGTTAACCTATCGATGATGAGCCAAATAGCATTGTGTTGTCGGGTAGTCTTAGGGAGTTTCGTAATGAAATCCATTATTATCATCTCCTATTTCCATACAGGAAGTTCAGGTTGTTGAAGCAAACCTGAAGGCTTTTGATGCTCTTCCTTAACTTGTAAATATGTTAAACACTTAGCAACATATAAAGCAATATCACTCTTCATCCCATTCCAATTATGAGCTTCATTCATGACTTTATACGTAAATCACCAAAAATTGGTACCCAAATTCTATTTCCAAGTCTCAGTATATCGTCATCTCCTTTGACCAAAGAATCAATGGTGCCGTCACATTTTTTTCGGAGATATGATTTTCTTCAATTGCTTGCTTCTGAGACTTCTTGATTTGTTCAATTAAATCTAGTTGTAACTCTAATCTCAAAGCTCAAACTCTTTTGGGTTTCTCACGTTCTTCCCGGCTCATTGCGTCAGCTACCACATTTGCTTTTCCTTCATGATAGATAATTTCACAGTCATAATCGTTTAAGGATTCCATCCATCTTCTTTGACACATGTTAAGTTCCTTCTTATTAAAGATGTGCTTTAAGCTCTTATGATCAGTGTACACGATAAACTTGACTCCATAGAGATAGTGCCTCCATAACTTTAAGGCAAAAACTATGGCACCTAACTCTAGATCATGAGCCGTATAATTCTTTTCATGTACTTTCAATTGACGAGAAGCATAAGCTATTAATTTCTTTCTTTGCATTAGTACGCAACCCAAACTTGAACGAAATGCGTCACTAAATACAACGAAATCCTCTTTACCCTATGGCAAGGCCAGTATAGGTGCATTTGTAAGCTTTTGTTTAAGTAAATCAAATGCTTCTTGTTGTTTGATTCCCCATTCATACTTAACATTCTTTCGGGTTAATGAAGTTAGGGGAACTGCTATACGGGAGAAATTTTTAATGAATCTTCTATAATATCCAGCCAAACCTAGGAAACTTCTAACCTCGGTTGGTGATCTAGGAATCTCCCATTTAACTATTGCTTCAATATTTGTGGGGTCCACTTGAATTTCATTTGCATTGATAACGTGGCTAAGAAATAGTACTTAATGCCGCCAGAACTCGCACTTGGAAAATTTAGCATACAACTTCTTGTTTCGCAGTATCTCAAGTAAGATCCTAAGATGAACTTTGTGATCTTCTTCTGATTTAGAATAAATAAGTATATTGTCAATGAATACGATTACAAATTTATCTAAATAAGGCTTACAAACTCTGTTCATCAAGTCCATGAAAGCGGCTGGGGCATTAGTGAGTCCAAATGGCATTACGGTGAACTCATAATGTCCATACTTGTTCGAAAAGCTATTTTCGGAATATCTTCTTCTTGAACTTTCAACTGATGGTATCCAGAACGTAAATCTATTTTCAAAAAGAAACTCGCTCCTTGCAGTTGATCGAATAGGTCATCAATTCTAGGTAGCGGATATCGTTTGTTAATAGTTACTTTGTTCAATGCCCTGTAGTCAATACACATCCTCAGGGAACCATCTTTCTTTTTGACGGATAATATCGACGCTCCCCAAGGTGATGAGCTTGGACGAATAAATCCTTTCTCTAACAACTCATCCAGTTGTTTCTTCAATTCCTTCATTTCCGTTGGAGCCAAACGATAGGGGGATTTGGCTATTGGAGCTGTTCCAGGCATTAAGTCTATTCTGAATTCGATTTCTCGATTGGGTGGAATTCCTGGGAATATATCAGGAAAGACGTCGGGAAATTCGGATACTATAGGTACGTCTTTGATTTCCGTCGGTTTTGATTCTTCTGTTACATAAGGCATAAATGCTAAACATCCTTGGTTTAAGCATTTGTTAGCTTTCATCATGGAGATTATGCTAACATGACCAGCGTCTTTGTCGCCCGCTATTTGAATTGTTCGCTTGTTAGGGGCTTGGAGTTCTATGGTTTTGTTATTGCAAATGATACGAGCATGGCTGTTGGATAACCAGTCCATACCTAGAACTATATCAAAGCCCGCTAATGTCATGGGCTGTAATTGTACAGAGATGACGTAGCCTGCCAACAAGATCTTTCCATTTTCTAAGGTTTCAGAAATTTCAACTATTTTACCACTGGTCGTCTTGACGTTTATAGTTTTATTCAATTTCCTTAAAGGTTCGTTTAATAGACTACAAAACTTATAATCTATAAAACTTTGATTTGCACCAAAATCAAATAAAACTCTCGCGTAAACGTTATTAACTAAGAACGTACCGGTGATGGTTTCCAGTATGTCTGCGACCTTCTTGGTGTCAAGTACAAAGACTCGAGCATTCCCCTTCTTTCCATTATTCTTGGTGCTGCTACCTCTAGCACCTCCAGTACCTCCAGTACCTCCACTACCATCAACATTCTTTTTAGGACATTCAAAGCTAAGATGTCCCATCTCCTTGCAGTTGAAGCAAGTCATCTTGTTCTTCCAACAATCAGCAACAGCATGCCCTGGCTTTTTGCATGTATCACAGATGGCATGTGTAGATGTTGCAAACCGGCATCGACCCAGATGATGCCTTTTACAAATATTGCATAACGAGTAGTTGGAATTAAAACCACCCCTCCTCCTATCCACTTCCTTTCCCTTGAAACGATTATTTCGCTTTCTCTTCTTGTCATTCGTTGTATATTCCTTCTTATCCTCTTCCTTGTTGCGGATCAGACCGTTCATCAGATAACCAGCCAGCTCCATGGCGGATTCGGCCGTCTGCGGAAAATGAGACCTCACCATGTCTCATATCTCTCTCGGTAAACCCCATATGTAGTGGGTTGCCTTGCTCAATGCGGGTGTTACCAATTAGGTCACAAGTCTACAATACTCTTGGAACTTGGTATTGTAGTCTCTTAGATTAGTCCTGACTACCTTGTGATTGAGAAACTTGGTTTGGATTAAGTCGGTCTCATGCATTGGACAGAATTTCTGCATAGCAAATCTTTAAATTCTTCCCATGTAAGCTGATACATGGTTCTTCTACCTCTTATCATCAACAGAGTGTTCCACCACTCTAACGCTTCTCCTTTAAACATTTGTGCTATGTACTGAATCTTTTCTTCCTTAGTACATTTGCTTATGATGACGATTGATTCCATTTCTTCAAGCCATTTTATGGCTGCTATGGCACCTTTGTCGCCATAAAACTCCTTCGGCCCACAATTTTTGAAGTCTTTGAACAAACAGCCTTCGATCCTTAACTTCTTTTTAAAGGTTTGGTGGAACTCTTCACTGTTGGTTGATCCTTGATCACTTTCTTCATTTTGAGGGGTAGGATTTGGACGGGTTTTGGATTTGATAGTCTTACTGGGCGGTCGATTTTCACTTTGATGGACAGATTTTCTTTCATGGCGGGTAATAAGGTATTCATGGCATTAATCATTTCTTGCATTTTGGTTATCAACTGCTCATGGTTTCCTTCAGCAGGCTCAATTTTTGATTGGTTGCTTTTAGCGTTCGAAGCTTCCTTATTTTGAGAGGGATTACTTTGTTTCGACATTCTGAAATTATAAGGAAATTGATTCATAACTAAAAGTTTTTATTTATCTCACAAACGGGAACACATTACAACATTAACAATTTCTACTACCCTGGACTTAGAAACACCGATACAAGCACACGTACAACGGACTTATTAACGGTACACTACAGCAGAGTGGGAAACAAATGTTACAACTATAGCAGAGTGGGGAAACAAACGGTCCGACTACAGCAGAGTGGGATCCCTAATCCTTCATGTATTTCTTGATCATTTTCTTCAACTTACTACATTTTTGTAGTAACTTCTTTCCCACCTTCTCTTTCTTGCTACTCTCCGTAGCCATCTTCTTTCGCAACTCATCGATTTCATGGAGTGCCAGATCAAGGTGTTCTTCTTGTGATTGAGGGATGACATTTGGATACCCATATCGAGGTGGTGGATTTCGATATCCCATCATGACTATGTCATAGTGGTTCCTTGGGTACGGTGGTGGGGGACTTGATTCAAATGGCAAGTTATAAAAAGCTTCCGCAGCCTCTCCTTGCTGCTTTATCTCGTTCGCCTGTTCTGATATGGTCAGAACAACACCAGTGTAGGGTGGAAAACCATTCATAAATCCTTGAACATACAGATCTTGCTGATCATAATAAGGGGACAGGTGAAACAACGGTTGTTGACAGCCCATACTCGGTGGACAGTAACATCTTGGGTGGTTTTGCGCCTTATGGCTCTTCTCATCAATGCTCATTTCTTTTGGAGCTTCTTCTCCTAGATCTTTTTCTGATTCTTCTTATGGCTCTTCTTCTGGATTAGTCTCTTCCTAGGGATCTTCCTCGGATTCTTCCTCTGGATCAATTTCCACATTGCCTTTATTCAAATCAACCTAAATGGTCACCTTTTCGAAAGGTTGCATCACTCTCATTTTGGGTTTCCTTGATGGACCTGAAACAGAATCATTAGGAGAATCTATGGGTTATAGACTGGAGTTCATGTATATCTTGGGTCGGAATAAATCTGCATCCAACTTGGCGTGTTCTCCTTACGATAAAACTTAGCTGGCTCGTCAACCTCCATATTATCGGAAGGATGATTCTCTGGGGTTGGCGGGTCATTTGGTATGTTGATAGGAATTTGCTTCGACAGGGAAGTGAGTGGGTTGACTTCTATAGGGTACCACTGGTACGACTGGCCTGTCTTGTTTGATGAAATTGGAATAGTAGCTATCAGTTTCATCATCGGAAGGAATAATTGTTTCCGGACAGCCTGCATTTCTAAATTCTTCACAGAAGGTCTCCATGTATTTATTGAACGTCGACATCTATTAGGATTAGAATAATAAGGGATAGTAAAGAATACCAACCTATTTTATCCCTATATAACAATATAATAGAATATTGAAACTTATCTCTAATCAAAGCTTAGGTATACTTATATACCTAATTCGCTAAGATCGATGGCTCTGATACCAGCCCTGTCACACCCTGACCTAGGGCCTAGGCGTGTGACTCATAAGTCGGTACCTGTTTTGTAAATATATCAGAGTTTAAGGTTGTAAAGCAGAAGACCTGATGAAAATATTATTATATTCAAAAGGCAGGAATTAAAGCCCCGTTAATTTGTACAAAAAGTGTTTGGATGACAAAACTATAATTTACATTATTTTTAATATTAAAACATCCACTTGAGCCATCAGATCGTCTAACGGCTATCCATCATCTCCAAACACCTATCCTTTATTACCTGTAAAACAGTTATAAAAATACGTCAGCAGCACATGCTGGTGAACACGCTGACACAAAACATTTAAATACTTAGTTATCCCCTCGGGTATCTTATGACCCGGCCCATTGTGGCTTAGGAAATAACCAAGTCAAAATTTACTATTATAAACATCCATTTATACTTGAAACCGCTCAGCGATACCGCAACATCGAGGACTTACCAACTACCAATATATACGAGATAATCCCCCCTCGGAAATTACTTAGGTCCGGCCCAACGTGGTGGAGGCATTAGCAAGTGTGGCGCGGTGTGCCCACCGTCTACCCACATATGTAAGGATCCAAACAAACGTATACAATAGCCTGAGGGCCAGTGATTACTTTCGTTTATAAAGTTTTATGGATATATAATCCCATGCAAACATTCAAATCCTTGTTTTATAAAATGTTGGACGTATTCATCTTTCTTCTTGTTTGGTGTTTCTCACCGATTTGTCTTGTTACATCGGACCTATAGTACGAGAATAGTGTTTTATAAGTACTAGATCAACGATCTAGCTTTAGACCTTTAGTCCGTTTGCATAACAGTTACCTTGACATTTATCTCTTTATAAAATATAAGGATCTCTAGTCCTTTATTTTGTTAATCATTTATAAACTACGCTTCTTCTTTATGGAGAAACGTACATTTCAAATTTGTTTTATCATAAGAAATATTTATAAAAATCTTTATATATAATAGAGAAATATTATTTCATCTATAATCTTGACTTATGAAATATTTTTACTTTATTATATGATCAAGGTACGGGCTATATCCCCGACTAGGGTATAAGCCATTTATAATATAATAATCGGGCCGAATCCCTACCTTGTATAGCTTGATATACGAAATGCCTAAGCTTTACTCGGGCGGTACTCCTACTTGACGATGGAAAGTCGAGAAAATAACTATGCAGAATTCTAGCACGCACTTCGAGGCCAAAAACATGGGAATATCGGCATGTCGGGGTTGTGGCACGAATACCAAGGTTGTGTGTGTGAGATTTGAGGTGTGAGGGATGAATGTGAAATCCCCCTTGGCCGATCTATTTATAGGCAAAAACCTGCAACTTCGCGTCGCGCGAAGATGTAGTAGGCTCGTGAGTCGCCAAGTAGGCTTGCCACATGTCACCTCAGCCTGCCATGTGTCACCTTGTGGTGACACGTGTCCCGTGACGTGCTGTGACATTACTACTGCGCGTCGCACGAAGATGCAAGACCCAAATCCTTCGTGTCGCGCGAAGGTGCAAAATTTCAAATCTGTCCATTTTAGTCCCTGATCTTTTGGTAACTTGTTATGCTTTAGTTTTGTTCCAACATCCAAAAATACTATTGCGGCTCGTGGCGATGCGAGCCTGCGAAGTGCAAAGTGCGCCATCGAAGCGCCCTTCGCCCGTGCCCGTGCGCTAGGACTCGAGAGAGTGGTTATCCACATAAGAACATTATCATAGAAAGTTCCCTACTTATAAAGTGCTTTATTTTCTTTACTTCATTTCCTTCCATTCTCTATCTTATTTTTCCCTTTACTTATACAATGAATAATTTTAGTCCATCATCTTTATTATTTGTCAAAATTGAACCAAATTTTTCATGATGTTACATAGGCTTTATCTTTTATTGTAGTTTTCTTTTAAATACATGAAAAGTTGTTTTTGTTTAATTTAATTTTATATCTAACTTAAAAAAATAGTGTGAAAATTGGGTCACAAATAATGAATAATCAAGTTAAGAAGGTAAGTGGCCAACAATGATAGTTCGGTAGTGTTTTCATGTGGGTTCAAAACAGAGTGTCCGTCCACTCTCACGAAAACAGATTGAGCTGCAAAAACTTCAAAACTCGCCCAAAAAACCATAACATAATATAACTCAACTGAACCATCCTAGCCAAAATACTTTAATTTCATTTTCAGTATGCCGTTATTTCATTTTCAGTGTTACATTTTCTTTCATTTTCCAATATTGCACGTAACCTTGTTGGTCCTAAAAAGCTAATGTCAAACGCTCCTCCACCCACCAAGAATCATCATTCATCACAATTCACATAATCAATTCTCAGATGAAGACAAAAAGCATCACAACCAAAAAGCCAACAGTAGTAAAGCACAAACCCATCATAAACCTTTGCATGCAAAAGGTAAAGTCCCCACATTTGACCAGATACACATGACAATTCAACCAACAAATCAACAACATTCATCATCCAACACAAACAATATTTCATTAGCCATCTCCACTTTGGTGGGATGGTAAAGGCTTAGGCCTTTGGGTGAGAGGTCCAGGGTTCGATCCCTGATAATGGCGATTTATTGTAAATAGTAGGAGGCAAGCTTGAACATTAAAAAAAAAAAAAAAAAAAATATTTCATTAATAAGGCGCAGCTGAATATATGAACCGTAAACTTAAAAAGGTGACCATATAATAACTAAAGCATTAAACCCAAAAGAGTATACCAAAATCAAACATAATCCGGTTCACCATTCATTCATCAACAAACAAAATAAAACTAAATAAAAGGATAACAAAGTAAAAATGTGAAAAAGACACATTTACCCTCCATCTAACAGATCAACGGTTCTTAGAGTTAGGGCATTCTCTGGAAAAATGCCCTTCCTCACCACAGTTGTAGCAGCCGCCGCCGCCGCCACCACGACCGCCACCGCCGTAACCTCCACCACCACCGCTGCCGTACCTACCTCCGCCGCCGCCACCGTTCTGACTGCAATCTCTAGCCATATGCCCACTCTCACCACACTTATAACAACCATTACCAGCACCACCTCCACCGTAACCGCCACCACGGCTACCGCCATTGTAACCACCACCGCCACCGCCATAACGATCACCTCCGCCGCCGCCGTAACGATCACCACCGCCGCCACGTGTGCTTCCTTGAACCGGAGCTTCATTAGGACCGGTAACATCAGCAGCCTTGGTACGGCCGTCAGATCCGGTCTCAATCAAGTACTCGACCGATTCACCGTCGCCGAGGCTGCGGAAACCGTCAGTACGGATGGAGGACTGGTGAACGAAGAGCTCTTCGCCGCCATCTTCGGGAGTGATGAAACCGAAGCCTTTGGTGTCGTTGAACCACTTCACGGTTCCTGATTTCCTAGCGCCGTCAACCTCCATTGCAAACCCCAGAAATCAAAAACCAGGAATAGATATTTTTTTAGGTGGCGAATGGGGGATTTTATATATAGAGAGAGTAAAGTTTGTTTGTTGCGTAGGGATAAGATCGTAATTTTAAAATAATAAATTAAAAAAATAGGTGAGGTAAAAAGGTATTGAGTGAATCACAATGTTTTGTCATTTATATGGTAACCAACGGATAAGAATACAAGATGATTTTAAGGCTGGTCGCTATGGGTGCAGAAGGGGAGGAATGGGGCGTGGAAGAGGGGGGAATAACACCGGGGGCGCCTTCAAGGCGGGCACAGAAGGGGGGACGGTGAAGGGGAAGGCAGGTGCGGAAGGTGGAAGATGGGGTGGGTCCCCCCCCTTCCCCCAACGGGTATATTACCGTTGATATAAAAAAAATCAATTTTAAATAATATAAAACACACACACATATATATACTATTCACCTAATCTCTACAAACATCACATTCTTCTATTTAAATTTTTTAAAACTTTCTCTCCAAACATGTCTTCCGACTCATCTTTGACACCCCACTGCCAGCCCGATATCGACGATATTTCCAATTCGGATTCGTTCTAGGTTGCCCAACTCGTAGTCTAGCATTGTGAAAGCTCACAACCACCAAAAAGACGGCCTCATCTTCAATGGGATCGCGTAGGTGCTCATGACCGGTTGATGAAATATTATTTTTCGCCGGACACCACTTTTGATTCGGAACGATTTCGGCGCCGTTTTCGAATGAGTCGCCAATTATTTTTACGAATAGTTGGTGATTTAGAACGCGATTATGCATTCTTCCAACAATGGCTGGACGCGAGAGGTAAACCAGGATATTCAACTATGCAAAAATGTATGGCGACAATTCGTCAACTAACGTACGGGACTACGAGCGACGCCATGGAAGAGTATTTACAAATCTCGAAGACAGTGGCTCGTGAGGCGCTTCACACATTCTGCGAATGTGAGTATTATTATTTTAATTATTTATTTCAAAACCGTAACATTTTGAGTGCGAATTTTATAAAATTTGTTATACTTAGGTATTCCACAACTATATCATAAAAAATATTTGAGGAAGCCGACTCAAAGTGACGTACAAAAAAAATACGAGGTGCATCAACAAAGATACGGTTTTCCCGGGATGCTTGGTAGCCTCAATTGCACGCACTGGGAATGAGAAGCCTGTCCTGTTGCTTGGCAAGGTCAATATCATCGGGGTGATCATGATGGCCCAACAGTTATCCTTGAGGCGACTACATCATTTGATCTTTGGATATGGCATGCGTTTT
Source organism: Bidens hawaiensis (assembly GCF_021521415.1). Classification (NCBI taxonomy): domain Eukaryota; kingdom Viridiplantae; phylum Streptophyta; class Magnoliopsida; order Asterales; family Asteraceae; genus Bidens; species Bidens hawaiensis. The sequence goes on along the minus strand of NW_027496814.1, from coordinate 160,753 downwards.
TTGGGATGCCCAGTGCAAACAATGACAATGATGTAGCTATGATTAACGCGTCCCCTATTTTTGACCGCCTCACAGACGGAGTCTCACCCGACACCTCATTTTCCATGAACGATGTCGACTACGAATACGGATATTATCTAGTCGACGGTATTTATCCGGAGTGGGCCACGTTGGTTCTTAGCTTTACGTGCCCGACTGACGAAAAACGTTAGTATTTCAAGAAAAAACACGAGTCGGCAAGAAAAGACATCGAAAGGGCATTCGGGGTATTAAAGAAACTTTGGTCTATCATTAGACAACCGGCTCGTTTTCAACAAATGGATAAGTTAATAAACATAATGTACACTTGCATTATCTTGCATAATATGATATTGGAGGATTTGGGTAAAGCAATTTGCCAAGGCGAGTACAACGATGAGCCAGAGCCGATCTGTACACTAAACGAATATGAGAAACTTGCTAATTTATTAAAAAAAACGAAAAGGGAAACAAATTTCAGCCTTCGATCAGATTTGGTTGAACATCTTTGGAGTAATAAGCAAGATGACGGCGAGGACGACGACTAAAAATAGTTGTAATTTTTTTATATGTTTTTTTATTTAATTTATTTTGTATTTTAGTATTATTGTATTTCTTTTATTATTGTATTGGTTTTTTTGTTTTATAAAAGAAAAAAAAAGGTTGGGCTTCGAAGCCCCCTCACCATAGAGGGGCATTATGCCCTGGGGCTTCGATGCCCCCAGTGCCCACGTGGCGCTGACGTGGCACTGTGGAGGGGCTTCAAAGCCCCCCACCATAACACAAAGCCTAAAGGATTCGGGGGGGGGGGAGGCAAAGTGCGACAACCCGAAGGGTTGGTGGTGGTGTAGACAATCAACCTGATTCTATATTATATCACGCCTCTAATATTCATATAGCAGTTATAACTTCTAAATAACAATTATAATCCAATTTATGCTTATCAAACAACATGAATTAAGTTCGTTTAACATATTCAAAGCTAATTCTTCTACCTGAAGCCCGAGCATTAGGATGATGAGTCGACGCGAATTCAGTCAATATCGGTTACCTTTGTTAGGGTATAGACATCATTGGTAAAGTTTGAGCGTTAAAGCCCAAAATTAATTTGGCAAATTAACATATGAAAATACAAAATATTTAAAGGATGTTTATTTGTACGGCAATCCTGAGCGGTGGAAAATACAAGCGTTGTCGGTCTCGGTCATTGTGGCAGTAATTCGACACAAATTCGGTTGGTTTTGATTACGCTCGTTACGACACTGGAGCTAAAAATGGGGGGGGGGGATATAAATATGAAGGTGGACCAATGGCTAGGGGATTCGGATGGTAAACTTGCGCATTGGTAAAACCCGAGCATTGTTAGTCACATGCGTTGAAGAGGCGAGTCTACTCGAATTTGGTCGGTTTCCGTCAGTTTGTTATGGTGCCGGAACTAAAACAAAAATAAATTGGCATTTGTTCGGTTTCCTTACGTTCGTTATGCAAACTGAACTAAGGGTGTGTTTGGGATTGCTTATTTAAGTGAAAAAGGATTTTTTGTTAAAATGACTTATTAACTTATGAAATTTTTAAAAGAAGTTTTTTAAAAAAATGTTTGGATTAGTTTATGTGTTGGAGAAACTAAAATGACTAAAAAGAACACTTTTTTTAAAAGGAGTGTAATGGGTTTTGAAGGTTATAGGGATGTAATAGGTAAACCAAACCCAGTAAGTTAATAAGTTACATATTCCTAACTTTTCAAAACCCCTTTATTTTTCCTTCTACATAATTTAAATCCATAACTCCTTATGGTTTGCCAAACACCTTATATACCTTATTAACTTTTTAAAAAGTTTATAAGTTATAAGTTGATAAAAATAAGGAATCCCAAACACCCACAAAATAAAACAAAAAAAAATTCACAGACTAATACAATGCCACCAAGTTGGCCCAATAAGGCACTTGCGTTACCAAAGTTCTAATTTATATATAGTAGTAATGTGTGTTATGACTTTCTTTGACTTGTGAAATGCAATGAAACTTGAACTTACTAGCTTTATGCATGACAAATGTGTGTAAAATGATGATACTCTATAAAAACTATGGGCCTGCTTGTTTAAGCTCTGAATGGCTATGAAGTCTGATTCGGCCAGACTTCAGATTATTTGTTTCATTAACAATCCACATCTGAATGGTTCAGCACATCCACCACAGATCTTCACCATCCTTCTTTGTCGCTATCACAGCACATCCACCACCGTTCTTCACCACGATCTTCGTCGTTGTTCTGCACCTTATCACCATCGACCACCATTGTTCTTCACCGCCAATCTTCGTTACTGTTCTTCACCACCGTTATTCACCTTCCCTGTAACATTTCGGGTTTTTCCTTCCTTGTATTTGTAGCATTTACCTGACCCGGATTCGTATTCGGATAACTTTATAAATGAAATTCCAAACTTATTTTAGTATATTATTTATTTATTTTTCTTATTTAATTGATAATAAATATGTGTATAGTGTAATAACACCCCCTAACTAAACTTCAACCCCTTTTGGGTACCCACCATCCATATTGAAGGACCAAATTGCAAAACCCAACTTAATTCCCTTCCCTACCAAACCGTCAGCCCAAATCCTTTTTCCAATTTACTTTTTTGATTTAAAAAATCCAAAATCATCATACCAAATCGTTCATTAATCAAAAGCGCGTTCAATCGACACTCTAATTGTAGAAAGCATTAACTAATTGATATCTAATTTGATTAAATACAAACCTGCAGATGATCTTGGACGATTACCCTATTTACACGTATCCAAAATTCAATTAAACGATACCACACCATCCTCATAGCAGCGCAACCCTAACCCCTAAATCAATTTCACCCTAGAAGTTATTCTATATCGGGTTCGAGTTCGTGTATTGGCCGAAACCTTATTTCATCAATCACCATCAATTCGTTAACGTTTAAGGTAATTGTTATATGCATGTGCGTTTTTAACTATTTAATCAAAACCATAACTTAATTTTAATCAACAATAAACAATTAAACCAACTTGAGTTCTAGGGTTTGTGATTTGGGGAAGAACTGGACTGTTTCGTATATTAATAAATGTTTCCTTCTTTAACCAAACTAAGGCACTGGCTTGATGGCGAGTCCGTATTCGTTAAAATCAAGAGCCGGCCTGGGGTGCGGGTTCGAGTCCCCCAAGTCCGGTTTTGAGCTTTTATTTCTTTAAAAATACTTTTTAAATGAATTTTTGATATTATTTCATTTATATAACATTAAATAAGCATTATTTTGATAAACCAGACCTCGGTTTTGTTTAAAAGCCTCCTTTTATATTAAAACAATACACACACACATGATATAATACCTATGAACTGAATTTTACTCGTTGAACAAAATTTATTTTCGTTTAATTTTCTTGTTATTATATGTATATTATATTCTTTTTTATTTACAAATCTAACATAAAATTTAATAATAATAAAAAGTAATAATAACAACAACAATAATAATAATAACCGTAATTATTATGATAAATAAACTAATAATATGTTAATTTTACTTAAAACCCTATCAAATCCCGAGCCTGTCATAAGTCTTATTATTATAATTATTTCGTTGATAATTAATTAATATTACCGTTAACAGCTGGGAACCTTTGTCGACGTATTTCGAGGAGCTCGACCGTTTCTATTTTAATTTTTATCGCTAACTCGTCTTCGTTAATTCACTCGTTTTGGTGAGTAATCACAAACCCCATTTTTACCGTTTTCTTTTTTCCATTTTGGGAGCGTTATACGTTCACAAATTAAATAGATTATGATTTTCACTGCAATTCCATCATATGCGTAGATATGCAATTGCTCGATTAGTTGATACGTGCGAATGTGACAATGTGTTTGTTTTGAGCTATGGTTGTTGGTATCTCATCGTCATCCTCATTAGTATGATCATACGTCGCCGGAGTAACTGGACCCGTTGGGACGAGGGAAATGGCCCTTTTATGTTATTGTTATGCTATCTGTAGTGATTCATGTTTATTGCAAGGAAATGTTATTTTCAGTATTATTGGGTATAAAAATCGTGATTACTTGCTCAACTTTATGTTGGCAGACTATATATTTTCATGCTTAACGCATGTAGCTATTTGAGATGAAGCAAGTGATGAAGTTTAGAATATACCTTAGGTTACATAATGAATAAAGAACAATTTACTTTTAAGTCATTGATTTATGCTTTGAATATTTATTTGTAATGTTATTTACTTTGAGAACAATGATATGTTTTTGTGTACTTGATTTTTATAAAATAAATAATTTAGATATTGACACATGTTATTCATTTAGTGTCTTTTGAGCTATGATACAAATTATGTCGCACCCCGCATGTTCTGCCGTAGGTTGGGGTGTGACAGATTGGTACCAGAACCGAAGACTATAGGATAGGTGGTTAGACATAACTACCTAGCAGTATGCTTAAGGTCCCTATACGTGCACCCTACTTGTTTAAATATTTGTACGCAGATTAGCATATTTAAATTGTTTATCATATGTAATTGTACACAAAATCACACACGTATTCCGAGGCTATGCCTCACCCTCAAAATCATATTCAAAACTCTAAGACGATTTTTTAATTGGGAAATTCCTTAAGAAATCCAACCTGTTTACTCCCCCTACCTTGAGGATGATTCGTGTGACGAATATGTAGTAACTGAAGGGAGACACACGTGTTTACCGAACCCTTGACACATACAATACACATACAATACATAACATACACACATGCATAACATATGTTACATACAGTTAACAAAACCAACAGGAACATTTTAATTAGGTTTTATATGGTTATTTATAAACCCATGGTGGATTTATTTGGGCTATAAGAATTTGTTCAATGGGGCCAAATGGGCTGGACAATGAAAAAGAGGGATCAGAACGGGCTTGACAAAAACAGGCATAACCAATTTAGGATGGCCAATTTCTCCAATGAAGGCGTTAGTTTTTTTAACCAAATTATAAAGTTTATGTGAATGTTTCTATGGAATGATATGCGAAACAAATTATGATTTCGGCTTATTTATTTGTGATCTTCATCTAATTTTGATTTCTTCCTTGGTTTGTTGATATGATGTCTCATTGGAATTGATTTTGATTTTGGTAATATTAAGGTGGTGGCAGCGGTTCTTAGACCATCCCACTTCCATAACCACTTTTCACCACTTTTTTCACACTCTCTTATCCACGTCAATGCTACATCATTCCACACACAACCATCTCAATTCATTTTTCAACCATTTTATTTATTTTCTTTTAATTAAATTAACTAATTTGTTTTTAAATTTAAAAACATAAATGTAACATAATTTAAAAATAACATTCTATTAATTAAAAAAATACGCGAATTAATAAAAAAACATAAATAAATAAAGTTTAAAAACTAAATTAAATTTTATTTTTAATTTTAAAATTCATTAATATAAATTTATATAATTTCTAGGTTAAGCTGGGCTCTAAATATTTTGGCTCAGTCCAAATAAGTTTTACATATTTGAAAAAACCCTAAATATCAACACTAAAAAATTGAAAAAAAAACGTTGTTTCTTCTTTATCACGTCTGCTCCACCACCGCCTTTGCGCCGTCACCACCACCATGGCTTAACACACATTGTTTAAGGTAAAAAAAGGAATATTAGCTTTAAATAATCCCACATATACTCTATTGGCAAATAACAGTCTCAAGTTCGTACTTGGCTAGTGACAATCCCAACTAGGGATGAGCTGGGTACCAAAAATACTGATCCCGAAAATCGCCAAATCTTGGTATCGGTACCTTTACGGTACCGGTATTGAAGGTAAAAATTCGGGAAATACCGGTATCGTACCGATCCCGAAACTCAAAACTTTGGTAGTACCGGTACCAAGTACCAAATGCTCATCCCTAATCCCAATTAAAGATGTATTTGTTCCTAACAGTCTGCGACTAACGGATAACTAACTATGTTAGCCTTATGCTGAGATGGCACCCATCCACATTCATCTACAGCCAAATCACGCTGGAAACCTGCAACTCGCCACCATTCTCCCCAACAACGTTACACCGTCTCTCTCTCTCTCTCCAATCACCTTTCTTGCCACTTTTCCGTTCAGTCAAAGTCTGAACGGCGTGCCGCCTTTTTTGTCTTCGACGAAGTCCACCACTGTCATTCGTGCACCATTCAAGGTAAGTGATACATCAGTCAACTCGTTTTGATCCCCTTAACAAGAGCCATGTGTTTATTGTTTTGGAAAGTAAGATCGGGTTCGGGTTCTAGGTTTTGGCAAAATAAGAAGATGAAATATACTTTGTTTTCTAATTTTCCGATGCGTTTTGAAAAGAGAGAGAGAGAGAAGCGGTGTAACGGTGTTAGAGAGAATTGGAGGCTAGTTCAGGTTTTCGGCGTGGTGTGGCAGGAGAAGGTGGTGAATGGGTGCCACCTAAGCATAACACTAGAGTTAGTTATTTATTAGTCGTAGGAGCTAGTCATCCGTTAGTCGCAAACCGTTAAAAACAAATACATCTTTAGTTGGGACCGACACCAGCCAAGTGTGAAGTTGCGACTGCTATTTGCCAACAAGGCATAGTTAGGATTGTTTAAAACCAATATTCCAAAAAGAAGAAGTAAATACAAACGGGATATGGTGCAGGAAGTACTAAGCCCACCGGGATGTTTTCGTCGACACCGTCAGGTATCCCCAGTGTTCCCACAGGTTCTGCACGGCACCGATGGGTTCCTGAGCCCATTACCACCACCCTTATGGCTTTTGGTTCGATCATCTTGTTTCCTTCTTTAGAACTAATTTTGATTTATTCGTTAATTTTAAATTTTTTTTCCACATATTATGGCTTTATGAATCGCTCAAAACTCTTCATAGGATCACGTGTTCCAATCAATCGTTGGCTCCAACCTATTGAATCGCTAGTTATCCAATCTTTTTGGAACTGAACCCAATATAACTAGTTATCCAGTCCGACCCTTTCTGCCATACATAGCATACATAATATACATAAAAAAACATCCATAAATATATATATACACAACATACATACACACTACATATTATGCATACATGCTTCATAGTATGCATACATAACATGAACACGGAATACAATATGATTTGTTATCATGTCCAACCTCACACGCCAGTTTTGCCAGGCCGGCATACATACATAATATCATTCATAACATTATTAACATAATATTCATGCATACATAACAATAACATAAATAGATACACACATAACATACATACAAAAATAGATGCACACATAAAAACTGATTCTTGCTCAAAAACTTCAAAATGATCTCAAACATGCGGTTAATTTCGGTTTCAAACTGGTTCCTATATAGTTGGTTCAAGCTGGTCTGGTTTCGCTTCGGTTAGCCCGCTTTGTTATGCATCTCTGATTACAAACCACATGTTTCTTAGCAGTGTAGTGGTTTGTAAATGAAGACAAAAGGCCTAGGCAATGATTGTAGAGTGGATAGACCCCTTCGACATTTATATATAGTTAAGTCACTTAAGTGTATGATACATAAATAGATACAATATAACATACATACAATATGATTTGTTATCATGTCCAACCTCACACGCCAGTTTTGCCAGGCCGGCATACATACATAATATCATTCATAACATTATTAACATAATATTCATGCATACATAACAATAACATAAATAGATAAACACATAACATACATACAAAAATACATGCACACATAAAAATTGATTCTTGCTCAAAAACTTCAAAATGATCTCAAACATGCGGTTAATTTCGGTTTCAAACTGGTTCCTATATAGTTGGTTCAAGCTGGTCTGGTTTCGCTTCGGTTAGCCCACTTCGTTATGCATCTCTGATTACAAACCACATGTTTCTTGGCAGTGTAGTGGTTGGTAAATGAAGACAAAAGGCCTAGGCAATGATTGTAGAGTGGGTAGACCCCTTCGACATATATATAGTTAAGTCACTTAAGTGTATGATACGAAACATTTTATAAAAACTAGTAAAGTCCTTATATATTATCTCAATATTCTCGGGCCCATCTAACCCATCAACATTAGGAATTTTTGCCACATTAGCATGTGTTTTAGTGTTTGGATAAAATGCAAAAACAATTATAAGATGGGAAATCACAAATAAGAAGTTTTTGTATATGCATTGTTTGATACAAATTATTTTTAATCTGTTTAGAATTTTTGTTACATTTTCTTCAACGATAACTAAACCTGAAAAGATACTGGTTGATGTGTACCAAAACCTCTAAGACTGATGAACCACAAGTAAATCCGACGTTACCCAATAAGACTAAACCGATACATATGAAACCACTGATAATTTCATTATGGTGGTTATTTGCAGTCTGTCATCCGCTTTATATCTAATTTGGTGTGTGTGTGGGGATTTAGGGAGGGGATGAGAGATCATATTTGAGCATCTCTACGCCACACTTACAAACTTCCGCCTTAGCATGTCACATCATATTTCAAACCTCTAACAAAAACATACATTTTTCCCACAACACCAAACCTCCACAACCCAACTAAAAATATATTAAAATTACAGACACGCATGTTTGTGTGTGTTCGTGCACTCGCACGCGTGCATGCCCGCTTGTGAGAGGTAGGGGGCACCTTCAACCGTTCATAGTCTACAGAAACCTTGAGCCGGAGTGGAGCTTATAGACCTATCATTGGATGTGCTCTTGGGTGGGTGGAGTGACTACACACTAGATAAGGGTAGTTATGTGATTTTATTGTTTTCACATTTCAATAAATTTTTTGAGTAAAGTGTCATTTTCGTCCTTGTGTTTTGGCTATTTATGCAAGTTTCGTTCAAAATATTTGTTTTTTGCGTCTGAACCCTTGAGGTTACATGATTATTGCCATTTTCGTCCATTTCGTTAACTCCGTTAGTTTTTTAATGCTAAACGAGGGGCAAAATAGTCTTTTTAATTTTTTATAAATTTAATCATTTAACCATTTTAAATATAAAATAATAAAAAAGTTGGGCCCCCACTCCACCTTCAACCTATCTTCTTCAACCCCCGACCACTCAAACCTCCGGCCACCGTCACTGAAACTCCGTGCACCACTATTGTCATTCGTTAGAAAAACTCAACCCACCATCGAGACAAAACCAGGGTTACCGACGCCGGAATCTAAGGTTTCGAGAGATCTAGGTCACTCGAAATTACCTCGGACAATGTGAAGTCGGAATGTTCTAATCGAGACATCACCGGTGAAATCTAGAACCGTTTCACCTAATCGAATAGTTTCACCTAACACGATGCGGCATTTTAAATCAATTAAAGCCCTTTATCATATTAAGATTTGTCTTCCGGTGGCAACCAAACACGACAACGACGGTGGCAACCACGGAGATAAAAACGTGGCGTTGCACAAGTGGTGGTGGGCTAGAAATGATGGGTTGTGGTGGAGGAGATGCAGTGGCGATGGTGTTACTTAACGATGAACGTGGTAGCGATGGTGTGGGTAAGACAATCAGTGGACAGTAGTGGTGATGTTAGATGACTTTGCCGGAGTTGGCAACCCGCCCTGTACCAGATTGACGAGAGTGAATTATGGCTTCTACAATGAGTTATCGTGATATCCGAGAGGTATAAAGGTGACATATGTGCAGAGGGAGTTCGCGTCAGTGGACTTTGGAGTTTGGAATGAAGATTTGGGACCGTAATTGGGAATGAGATCCAATCCAACCTTTAATTTGTGTTGGTTTTAATGATAATAATTAATAGTAATAGTTATAATGTGTGGAAATGAATAAAAGAATAATAAAAGTGAAAAGACCAAAATGTCCATAACTTAACGTTAAAAATTGACGGAGTTAATTGTTTGGACGAAATTGGCAATGGTCGTGAAACCTCAAGGATTCAGATGCAAAAAACAAACATTTTGGACGAAACTCGCATAAATGATCGAAGCTCAGGGACGAAAATAGCACTTTACTCTAAATTTTTCACTATAATTAATATTGTTTCATTAACTGATGCAAACCCGGGAAGCTCCGACCCAATAGAAACCGGGCCTATACCAGACTCCACAAATGGCTTGTTGGTGAATTGGATTCAGGCTGCACTTGGGCCCGATGTATAAAGAAAAGAAGAGGACCAGCCCACTACGTATTGCAATTTCAATTATTAATTTTCTTTCTTTATTATTTTCGTTTATTTGAATTTCATGCATGTCAATGTTCAACTGTTAGTTCCTAGTTTTATGCCATATCTGATAGTGGAGATATGGACAGTTATTTTCACGTAATTCTCTTGTATTATTAAACATTATGGAAGAAAAAGGAAGCAGAGAATTTGCAAAACTTTTATTGAGCCTCATTAATTGTGAGTCTTCTTTGTATCCTAGCTATCTCGACCGACAAGCGAGAGGTGATCAAAGGATGCGGCGTGTTTCTCCAGTGGTGCGACTGTAACCGGAAAAGCAAACCGTTGCCCAACGCTCAAATCGGGTGGTGCGACTGTAACCTGATTGACCCGTTGTCCTCATATTGATCCAAATACCCTAACTATTCCAATGCAACTTTTAACATTTGGTATCAAAGCCCAAAGTTGATCCATCTAGTTCACTTTCACAAACCCCATAACAACCATGGCTGATCAATGTAGAACCCTTGAACAAACTGTTCAAGAACTCCAAGAACAGCTTCGTGACTTAACCATTGCCATGAACCGACAAGGCAGAAACCAACGTTCCCCACCCCGCTACCGCCATAACGAAGATGATTATGATGACTATGAAGACCATCCTAATGCTGGGGATTATAATCCGTATGGGCGGCGATCGCCTGAGCGGCACCACCACAACGACATCAAGGTCGATATTCCTGAGTATGATGGGAAACTTGATGCCGACGTGTTTGTCGAGTGGCTTCAAACAGTGGAACGGGTTTTCGATTATAAACAGGTACTGGACGACCGGAAGGTGAAGGTCTTTGCTCTCAAGCTACGTAAGTATGCTTCTACTTGGTGAGAAAATGTTTGCTTCAAGCGGGAAAGGTAAGGCAAGGCTAAGGTGAGGAGTTGGCATAAAATGAAGAAATTACTTAAAGAAAAGTTTCTGCCAACATACTATTTTCAAGACAATTTTGCAAGACACCATCATTTGAAGCAGGGAATTAGGCCAGCCGAGGAGTACTCGCAAGAGTTTGAGTACCTCTTGATGAAGTGTGGGTTAGACGAAGATGATCTGCAAACGTTGGTCCGGTATCTAGGTGGTCTCGAGTACCGGGTTGCTAATGTGGTCGAACTTCAGCCATATTCATCCCTGGCTAAGCTTACCACTCTTGCTTACCGGGTTGATAACCAACAAGAGTCCAGAAACAAGTTTGAACCCTCCCGATCCACCACTACTAAACCTAACCTTAATCCAAGTCTTAACCCTAGTCCCAAACCCTCATCCTCAACCACTCCTAAAAATTTAACCAAACCTGAATCCACACAAGTACCCTCCCGAGCCCCACGCCGTTGCTTTCGATGCCAATGATTAGGTCATTTTGCGTTCGAATGCCCTAATACCCGAGCCGTAACCCTAGCCGAATTGGAGACCACCGATAATCCTTTCTATGACGAAGATCCCAACGAGACAGAAGGAGGTACACTCGATGTCTTAGAACTACCTCCTGATGAAGGCGAATGCCTGGTGATAAGAAGAGCTCTTAACAGTAATGTTGTCTCAAGGGACGCCTCCCAACGAGAATCTATATTCCATACCCGCTGCACCGTTGCTAATAAGGTTTGTTCCCTCATTATTGATAGCGGTAGTTGTACTAATGCAGCATCCCAATCCATGATAACCAAACTTCGACTTTCTATGACACCTCACCCATCACCTTACACTAGACATTGGCTGAACCATGGGAAAGGAATTCAAGTAACCCATCAGGCGGTTATCTCTTTTAGTATTGGTAAGCGATACCATGATGATGTTTGTTGTGATATAATTCCCATGGATGCTTGTCCCATACTCCTAGGGCGCCCCTGGCAGTTTGATCGAAAAACTCAACATGACGGTTATAAAAATACATATTCGTTTGATAAGGATAACAAGCGGGTAAGTCTACTACCTTTAATACCCGATTACAATGCATCTCAGAATGTTCCCCTTAGTGGCCTACTTAAAGCTGAGATGCATGAGTTCAAGAGATTCAAAGAGTTTATCTTACTAGGGATTGAAGAAGTAGACGATCCAACATCTCAATCAATACACCCAATGGCACACACTATCCTTGACCAATTCAAACATGTATTTCCTGATGAAATTCCCCCGGCCTACCATCGCTCTGGGACATCCAACATAAGATCAATCTAATACCCGGTGCTATGGTACCTAACAAACCCACCTATAGAACCAATCCACCGAGTCAAGTGAAATTTGCAAACAAGTTGAAGAATTATTAGACAAAGGATTGATTCGTGAATCCCTTAGTCCCTGTGCTGTTCCCACTCTTTTGGTACCCAAAAAGAATTGAGAGCGGCGCATGTGTGTTGATAGTAGAGCCATAAACAAGATGACAATCAAGTACCGGTTCCCAATACCCCGGTTGAACGACCTGTTGGATGAGTTGTATGGTGCTATGGTGTTTTCAAAGATCGATCTCCGGAGCGGTTATCATCAAATTCGGATATTCGAAAGAGATGAATGGAAAACTGCTTTCAAGACGAAGGAAGGGCTATATGAGTGGTTAGTGATGCCGTTTGGGCTGTCGAATGCGCCTAGTACCTTTATGAGGTTAATGAATCAAGCAATGAAACCATTCATGGGACGGTTTGTCGTTGTGTACTTTGATGATATTATGGTATATAGTCGAAGTGAGAAGGATCATACCTATCATCTCCATCAAGTTTTTACTAACCTCATCAAAGAAAGACTCTACTGTAATCTTGCAAAATGCCAATTTTTTTCTACACAGGTGGTGTTTTTAGGTATATCATCTCCTCCAAAGGGATTGCAGTGGATGAACAAAAGGTAAAAGCAATTCGAGAGTGGCCGGTACCCTCCACGTTACAACAGGTTTGAAGTTTTCATGGTCTCGCCTCCTTTTATCGTCGATTCGTTAAGCATTTTAGTACTATTGTAGCTCTTCTCACCGAACTATTGAAACACAAGACGTTCAATTGGAATGATCAAGCCCAGGCTTCTTTTGAAGAGATTAAGCAAAGATTAACCTCAACTCCGGTTTTAGCCCTGCCCAGTTTCTAAGAGGTGTTCGAGGTTGAATGTGATGCCTCCGGGGTGGGAACTGGAGTCGTTCTCAGCCAATTGGGTCGTCTTGTAGCCTACTTTAGCAAGAAATTGAATGATGCTAAATGCAAGTATTCTACATATGATAAGGAGTTTTATGCTATCGTTTGAGCGTTAGAACATTGACTTCATTATCTCATTGCATAGGAGTTCGTTTTGCATTCCGATCATGAAGCACTCAAGTACATTCAAGGGCAATACAAACTGCAAGCTCGACATGCCAAATGGGTCGAATACATCCAGTACTTTTCCTTTACCATCAAGCACAAATCGGGAATTATGAACAAAGGTGCCGATGCACTGTCCCGTTGTCACCTGCTCCTTCAGACGTTGAGTCCAAAAATAGTGGGTTTTGAATTATTTAAGGAGTATTATTGGGGAGATTCTGATTTTGGGGAATTATTTGTCAAATGCACTAATCATGCCTTTGGTGACTTCCATGTTCATAATGGATACTTATTCAAAAATAACAGGTTGTGTGTTCCACAACATTCTATAAGGGAAGTTCTGATTAAAGAGGTGCATGAAGGTGGATTGGCCGGTCACTTCGGTATCGAGAAAACAGTTGAGGTGTTAAATGGATATGTTTATTGGTCGCGGCTTAAAAAGGATGTTGTGCATGTAATTCGCAGGTGCCTCGTTTGTCAATGGGCCAAAAGCCATACGTTAGGTAATGGGTTGCACTTACCATTACCCGTTCCTCAAGCCCCATGGGAAGACATCAGTTTGGACTTTATAACTGGTCTACCTCGTACGCAACGAAAATCAGATTCCATTATGGTTGTTGTTGATCGTTTTTCAAAAATAGCACACTTTATTCCCTGCAACACTACTCATGATGCGGTTCAAATTGCTAATCTCTACTTCAAGGAAATATTACGTCTTCACAGTATTCCTAAGTCTATGGTAAGTGATCGTGACACAAAATTCTTGAGTCATTTCTAGTTAACACTATGGAAAAAGATGGGTACCAAGCTCAAGTTTAGCACTTCTAGTCACCCTCAAACTGACGGTCAGACCGAGGTCACTAATCGTACGCTCGGAACTCTATTACGTGTGCTAGTTAAAAAGAATATTCGAAGTTGGGAGGAAGTACTACCTCAAGTTGAATTTGCCTATAATAGGGTGCCACACTCCACAACCCGCCTCAGTCCGTTTGAAGTTGTCTATGGGTATAACCCTACCACACCAATTGATCTTACTGTTCTGGACACATCTTCCAGTTTTAGTCAAGAAGCTGTTGACAAGGCCACTGCTATTCGACAACTGCATGATACTGTTCGCATTCGGATTGAAAGTATGAACGCTAAAGTCAAACAACGGTTGGATAGGCATAAGAGATTTATTAAGTTTGAGCCGGGTGACCTTGTTTGGGTTCACTTCAGGAAGGAATGTTTTCCTTTAAAACGCCGTTCGAAACTCAGTCCACGGTCCGATGGCCCATTTGAAGTCCTCGAACGAATCAATGATAACGCATACAAAGTGGATCTACCCGGGGAATATGGTGTATCGGCTACGTTTAATGTTGCTGACCTTCGGCGTTATTATGATGATGAAGAATGTTTACCAAGTTTGAGGGCAAACTTCGGCCTACCAGAGGAGGATGATGCAAACCCGGGAAGCTCCGACCCAACAGAAACCGGGCCTAAACCAGACTCCACAAATGGCTTGTTGGTGAATTGGATTCAGGCTGCACTTGGGCCCAATGTATAAAGAAAAGAAGAGGACCAGCCCACTAGGTATTGCAATTTCAATTATTAATTTTCTTTCTTTATTATTTTCGTTTATTTGAATTTCATGCATGTCAATGTTCAACTGTTAGTTCCTAGTTTTATGCCATATCTGATAGTGGAGATATGGACAGTTATTTTCACATAATTCTCTTGTATTATTAAACATTATGGAATGAAAAAGGAAGCAGAGAATTTGCAAAAGTTTTATTGAGCCTCATTAATTGTGAGTCTTTTTTGTATCCTAGCTATCTCAACCGACAAGCGAGAGGTGGTCAAAGGATGCGGCGTGTTTCTCCGGTGGTGCGACTGTAACCGGAAAAGCAAACCGTTGCCCAACCTCAAATCGGGTGGTGCGACTGTAACCCGATTGACCCGTTGTCCTCATATTGATCCAAATACCCTAACTATTCCAGTGCAACTTTTAACATAAACATATTCCAATTATTTGACAAACATTTGCAAACCAAAAGGCCCTAAATAGTTATAATAATCGTCATTTCTTTGCTCTCTACTATTCCAAATATGCAAATAGTCGTCTTCATAGGAAGCACCAGGGGATGATTGATATAACTTTGAGTCGTTACCCCATCACCGACGTAGTGGCAGTTGTTATCTTCGTTAAACTGACATAAATTCTAATTTTAGTTCTTCGCTTCTTTAATGTTGAAGCTTATTACACGACTTATAAGTCTGTTTGGTTTAAAGCCTCTTACCTGATCATGTTTGATCTTACTACACATAGTTTAAATGATTAATATGATGTTAGAGAGGGGATGAATCTTGCGAGAAGTCAAGTTACATTGAGAAGTGCGAGAAGTCAATCTGGGCCACTCATCTAATTTTCAATCTTCCATCATTAAAAATATATGAAAAGGGTATTAAAGTAATATAAATGTTTTCACTCTATAATCTGTCTATTCTAATAAAGTAAAATAAATGTAAACACTTGTCATGTTTTGGTTAATTCTCACAATTTTTTCCCTTCAAACTAATTTACCCTAATATATGTAATAAATCAATAATTATTCACTTTCCTTTTACACTATATTTATATAATATCTATATATTTTATAAATATAAATATTAACATATTATTTTACTACATATTTCAAAATATTTGGGTGAATTTCAAAAATCAACAAAAAATCATGTTTCTCAAATGAAAATTGTTTCGGGTTTTTTATGGAACTTAAATTTAATATCATGGGTCAAAAGTTGGTAAATAGATTATTTGGTACAAATTAACTACATTTAGGTCAAAATTTGTTACGGGTTAAAAATGAAAATTTTGAGTATTTTTAAAAGTTTGAGAATGCAAAATAGATTTATCATCAAATTTGTTATGTGTTCAAAGTGTTGACTTTGAAATGTCAAAAGTATGAAAGTTAGAATTTTAAACATGATTCGGGTTTAAAATTTATTTTTAAGGGCATTTTTTAAAATAATCAAAAGGTTCGAGATTTGGGAAACTGACTATTTTTCCGTCAACTTTTAAAATGTAAGAAAGACTGCGAACACTTTCGAGATACCACCCCCATGCCTATTAATGCTTCTAACTTTTATTAATTTTGAAATATTTATGTTAACATCAATTTTTCCTTCAATGGTGATTAGAACGTTGTATGGGAAGCATGTCATGGAAAATTATACTCAAATGAAACAAAATATTCACAAAATTGGATGGGCTAACATGTTACTTTTTATGTTGTCATTATGACAAAGTCGAGAAGCCCTCTGAAACTAATCAAAATCTTTTTCATGGTGTAGCTTAGAAAAACATAGTTCTTTAAGAACATCCATTGTTACAATTTAATGTTCTACTTTCCTTTAATTAGTGGTAAATTGATAAATATATCAATAAAGGTAACGCTCCTTTTGTATTTAGACTGAATGGTTAGAACTACTATCGTATGAGAAGCTTTATTTCCGAAATTGGTTCATAACAAAAAGTCTTTCAATTATACATATATGGCACCGAGAATTAATTTTTCAATAGAAAGAAATATTCTCGGGTACGTTTTTGCACGAGCATTTTTTTATTAAGTTCATTTAAAAAAATAATTTTGTGATATAAATAAAATCAATTTATGTACACATTGTATAGATACAACCATAGATGTAATACATTTTTTTCATATACGCTATGTAATTGTTTGTTTTACTTATAATTTTATAATTTGAGTTATCCCGTGTGTGACATAGACTCTAAAACTAGTTAATATATATAATTAAACCACATGAGTTACATTTCTAACTAATATATTAATCTAATCACAATAACTAAAAGATTTAAAAAATCAATAAATCTATAATACAATAAATTTATCTTTTTTACCCTATCTCTTGAGTTCACCCCACACAACTATAATTTTTTCCTACATTTCTTCAAAATTTTGATACATATCTTTAATTTTTTCATACGCGTCTTAATTTTTTTCCTACACATTTTCAATTTATTCATACCTATGCTTTTCTTCCTACACATCTTCAATTGTTTCCTACGCATATTCAATTTCTTCCTAAACATCATTAACTTTCTCATACACATCTTAATTTTTTTCCTACACACATTTTTATTTTCTCATACACAACATATTTTTTTCCTACACGACTACATTATCTTCAATTGTTTCCTACACATATTCAAATTCTTCCTACACAACATTAAGGGGGTGTTTGGTAGAGGGATTTGATTGGGGAGAAATGGAATTAGAAATATTTCTTTTGTTTGTTTTCCACTTTTCATTTCTATTTCTCTTTCTATTTCTCTAAAACTAGAGAATTCCATTTCTCTTTAAAACAAAGAGAAATCCATTTCTCAGCAGCCTCCTCATAGCATATCACCACCTCGTCTCCGGCCACCACATCGTCTCCGGCCACCACCCCGTCTCCGGCCGCCACCTCGTCTCCAAGTCTGCAACCGCCACCTCGTCTCCAAGTCTGCAACCACCACCCCGTCTCCGCCGTTCGCAGTGGTGAACACAGAGATGGTAACCGGTTGTAGGTTGCAGGTGGTACGGGTGAACGGAGATTAGGGTTTCAAGTGGTGGTTCGTGGTAGGTTAGGGTTTTCAGATGGTCGGGTGATTGTGGTCGCAGGTGGGTGACAGTGGTGGTGGAAATCGGCGGTGGTCGCAGGTGGCTTCTGATTATCATCATCATCATCGCCACCACAACCACCACCACAAAATCTCCAAAGAGGCAGTGATGACAGATCTGAGCCTCCTTTTTCTATATCTTATGTTCCAAAAATTTGAATCTTTTTAATTTCTTGTGTACCGTGGTTGAAGAAGGGGATTTGGTGGCGGCAGCCGGTGGTGGTGGGCTGTGGTTGAAGAAAGGGCTGTGGTGGTGGTGCTGGTGGTGTGGGGCTGTGGTGGTGGGGCTGTGGTGGTGGTGCTGTGGTGGTGGTGCTGGTGGTGGTGGGACTGTGGTGGTGGGGCTGCGGTGGTGAGTGGTGTCAGGTTGGGTGGAGGTGGGGTTGGGTATGGTAGAGTTCTCTGTTTATTTTCTCGTGTACCAAACAAGAGAAATAATTCTCATTCTCCATACCAATTCTCTTTCTCTACAATGCCATTTCCATTTCTATTTTCTCTCATTTTCCATTCTCTGTACCAAACACCCCCTAATTTTCTCATACACATCTTAATTTTTTCTACATATATTTAATTTTCTCATGCACAACATATTTTTTCCTACACATCTACATTCGTCGTACACTTTTTTTCATCCTACACATCTTCAATTTTTTTCCTACGCGTATTTAATTTCTTCCTACACATCTTTAATTTTCTCATACACATCTTATATTTTTTTCCTACACATTTTCAATTTCTTCGTACACATTTTTTTCCGTCTTACAAATATTTAATTTATTAATTTTTTTTCAAAAGAGTAATCAATTATGAAGATACTATTTTGTTTAAATCTTATAAAATAAAAGTTGTTTATTGGTAAAAAAGAACAAAGTTAGATCTTACACTAACATATAATGAAATAAATAAATTGTAACTTACAAATCATAACTTTTAGATATTTATGCTTTGAGCTTTTATTTAGGGATAGATAAGAGAAATTAAATAATTAATTATTTTATTCTACCTAAACTAACCTTTCATATTTATTTTAATGTCTTTCAAATTTTATTAATTACAATAAATGCAATAATGTTTCAATCATTGATTAATAATCTAATGGTGAGATCACGTCTTGCACTTCTCGCTATAAGAATCACTTCTGAAATGAACCTAATCCATATTAGAGATTATACTTATATAAAAGCAATTAAAAAAATTTCGTTTAATTGTTATCATAACCAACTGAAAAATATGAGTATAAAATGTAAATGTCTAATTCTATAATACGGTTTAAAGTCTGGTTTATTTTTATACGTATATGGTCATAGTGTTAGCCACTTAGCAAGCACGTTTGCATACCCTCAGGCCTCAACCTACCATGGAGGTTGAATGAGTGCTAGGCCGAGTCGTTTTGAACTCAAAGCAAAGCTAACTCATTAAAATATGTTATAATTTGACAAAACAGCAAAACTAGTCCTTTATGTTTATACCTTTTTTTAATGGTTGTCCTTTCGCAAACTTAATGACAGAAAACATCCTTTATGCTTAAAAACCATATCACGTTACGTCCTTTGGCACTAACCCTGTTAATTTTTCTCGTTAAATCTGGTCATGTGCAAGACACATGAGGGTAGTTTGGTAATTTTACAACTTATTTAATCATTAAAACTAACCATCAACCTTCTTCCTTCTCAAAACAAAACCTCTTATCTTCTTTCTCTCCACAACCACCACTACCACCACCAGCCTAACAACCACCGGTACCAGCCGACCACTACCGCACCTCTAAACCACCACCGCCGCCGCACCTATGGACCACCACTAACCGCCGCTAGCATGCGATTCCATCAAAACTCGAATCAATGTCAAACTCGAATTTTTCAAATCTAAACTCGAATCTTTCAGATCTTACTCGAATCGAAGGCTTAATATGCATAATCCGAAGACGAGTTCGTTTCCCTAGAGTTTGTTGGGGGTTACGTTTCCGGCAACCATGATTACGGCCCGGCGATAGTGCTTTGGTGGCTATGGCGGTGGAGGTGGGAGTCGGTGGCTGCAGTGGATGTAAAAGGTTGGCGATGGCGGCCGTGGCGGTGTGTTGATGACGAGATGTGGCGGGAGTCGGTGATGCTTGGGGTTGATAGGGAGAGAAGGAGAGAGAGTTTAGACAAAGATGTGGCGGGGGCTGAATGTGGCGGTTGCAGGTGGTGGGCTGTTGAAAGGTGGGTTTGAAGATAGAGAGAGGAGTTTTGGAGCGAGGTTTTTTAGACGACGGGGGCTTGTTGTGGTGGATTTGAATGATGGTGTTAATGGTGGTGGTGGCCTTGAATTGGACAAGATGATGATGGTGTTGCAGATGAATGAAAGATGTAAGAGAGAGAGAGTCAAGAGAAAGAGGGGGGGAGAGGTTTATTTTTTAATATATTAATTTTTTATTTTAAGTAAAAAAAACTAAATTACCCTCATGTGCCTTGCACATGACTGGATTTAACGAGAAAAGTTAACTGCGTTAGGACCAAAGGACATAACGTGATAGAGTTTTAAAGCGTAAATGATGTTTTTTTGTCATTAAGTTTGCAAAAGGACAACCAGTGAAAAACCGTGCAAACATAAATGACTTGTTTTGCTATTTTGTCTTATAATTTCATTGAGTGAAGGAGTGAACCATTTTAATCTGTTAAATAAATATACACATAAAAAGAGTTACAATAATTTATGAACAACAAACTTCACTTTTGGGGCATGTGTGTGTCGGTTTTGACCTAAAACATAACCATAACCAAGATGTCAAAATTAGTAATCATAATCTATCGGTTATGGCGATTTCGATGGATAACCATGGATTTTGGCCTAGCTTAAGACTAATATAAATAATTTATCTTTATATGGGGTTAAAGTTTTTTTAGCGGAGGAATAAATTGTTAATTCACATTTATATTAGTATATTACATATCATTAAAAAAGATAAATATAATGTGGAAGACTAAAAAAACATATAATTGGTTTGGATCGATTTTAGTGGGTATGAAAACCTTGTTAACCATAACCAATCCACTATTTTGGTTTTCAAAAAATCATTAAACCGACCCACCACTTTTTGGTACAACTTGGTTATATCGGTTAATTTGGTTATTGGTTGGTTAATTCGGTTTTGTGCACCCCTACTTCACTTTGACGACAGTTTTTATTTCAAATTTGAAATGATATTCTTTCTTATTGGTAACTTTTTTAGACATATATACATGTTAAATCTCTTGAAACAACAACAGGTTTGATGTAACATAAAACCTACAAAAATTACGTTAAAGTCAAAAACCTTTCCTTCATGTTTTATAAAAGATCTTTTAATTCGATCTTGTGTTTTATCATTTTGAGAGTAAAAATCAATGAAACTTTTGATAATTAATCAAGGTTGATGATTTAGTTTTGGGCCTTTTGGCCACATGGAATGTCTCAAACACGTACATTGTAGCTAAAAGAAACAAGTATATGGTAATGAACAAAACCAACCAAGCATAAACAACCAAAAGCTACCATCATTCAGGGACATACCAAACCTACTCGATCAACCATTAGCGCAAGTTGGTCGATTTTAGGCATTGTAGTACTGAGCTAATGGTTCACTTTATTTATGAATAGTCAAGTTTGCTTGTAAAAAGAAAAAGAAACATCGAATTTAACAACATTTCAAAAGGAGAATCAATGTTGGTCAATTGAAGTTGAAAATAATGGCTAACGTTGGAGGGATAGTCATAGTTTTAGGTGTCTTTTTTAGTTCCAATCAATGTTTTTAACCACATGTGTTTTGTTGTTATCAGATTACTGATCGCATCGGATTTAAGAATCGGATTGTATCATAATTAGATGTAACAACGACGCCTACATACATATATTTTGCAGTAATGATAACGTCATTATGATTAACAAAGGTTATAACTAGGATTTCATGATTTTATTATATAACATTGGTGACCTAATGCACTTAACTATGATATGTTCAACAATATGCTCGGCGAATGGATTGTAGAGGCAGTGAAAGGCCTATGTTAGTGGTGATGATCAACACCAAATGACTTTGGGTTTTGAAAAATTGGTTTTGGTTTGGTTTTGATCGATGAAAATTAAAAGTGTTATGTAGTGGTAGAGGTTTGATTGGAAAAAAATATTATTGTTATTATATTATTATAAAACTATTGTCATAACATCTATTGGACCATACATAGATTGATTGGATCCCCCTTATCCGCACCATTTGATTATTTCATATAAAATTTATTTTTTACATTAAATACTAAAAAAGAATATAAATTAGTATATCCCAAAGCTTAAAGAATATAAATTAGTATATGCCAATGATTCCCAGCTTAAATGGTTAAGATAATAAGACAATTAAAGTCTTAAATTTAAGTTTAACTTTGATAAAGAAAAAACTAGAGTGTTTCAAACTGGGTAAAAGAGTTTTCTCACATATGATAAGTTTCTTTTTGAGTGTGGTCTTCGATATTCAAGGGCTGAAGATAATCAGATGGATTAGTGGCCCATCAGTAATCTACACTAATCATTAAAAATATCATATACATATAAATTATATATACCCCAAACTCCCAAATATGGATGGCAATGAAACCCGAACCTGATGGGAAAACTCGAAACCCGACATAAATGGGACGGGTATTACCCGACCCGTTATGTTTGGGACGGGTTTGGGATTTCTAATATACCCGATAACATAGACCCATTTACCGGATTATATACCCAATGTACCCGATATAGCTTATTATATTACATATATACTATATTCCAAATATATTATTTGTCGAAACTTGTTTATGTCAATTATTTGGGATATTTTACCTTTATGGTAACCATCTTTGTAATCGATTAGTTATATTTTGTCAAAACCCTAGTAGAAACCAGACGGGTTTTGAGCCGGGTATATCCAACGGGTATTTTGTCAAAACCCGATAGGAAACCCAAAACCCGATGGGAAAACCCGAAATCCGATGGGTAATTACCTGATTAAAACCTGACGGGTTTGGGATGGAATTTTATAGCCATGTATAGGTTTAGAAATACCTAAACCCGACCCATTGTCATCCCTACTCCCAAAGGCTTAAATAAAAGCTATTGACCGGCAAAAATGAATTCCACGTGGAGACTTGGGATGGGTCCCTAAAAGATTGCAGTTAAAGTCCCCAGTGTTACGGAAATTTGCACGTATCTTTATCGTTTAAAACGATACATAGATTGACCGAAATGAATCAAATGATACGTCAAATATGACGGTGTGATTTTTGTTGATTATTCAAAAAGCTTTTAGCCTTTAAAGATGGTACAGAAATTTTTACAATTACACATTTTTTAAGGAAAAATTCTCAAAATAAGTATTTATAAAAATAAATTTCTAGTTTTAAGTAGTATTTTTAAAAAATTCAAAAAATAAAAAATAGGTATTATAAACTAGTCGTGACGAGTAGTTTGTAAAACCAATTAAAACTTGTCGCGTGTCCTTAAACTAACCGTAACAAACACGTTTACTAATCATTTACTCGCCACGACTAAATAAGTTTCATGTCTCGTAGTCAACGCTCACGAGTAATTTATAAGTCCTTTAGTCGCGACGACTAGTTTACCCGGTTTACATTCCCTACACGAGTAGTTTATTAGTAGTTAACTCGTCACGACTAGTTTAACCTTATAATCTACTCGTCGCAACTAAATGACTTTTAATTACTCGTGGGCGTTGATTACGAGGCATGAAACCTATTTAGTCGTGACGAGTAAATGATTAGTGAACGTGCTCGTTACGATTAGTTTAAGAACACGTGGCAAGTTCTAATTGGTTTCTACAAACTACTCGTCACGACTGGTTTATAATACATATTTCTTGAATTTTTTACAAATTATACCTATAACTAGAAATTTGTTTTCATAAATACCTATTTTAGAAATTCTCCCTTTTTTTAAAGTAAAGCTTACCTTTAATGACATTTAAAAGAAAATAAAAAGTAAAGATAAAAATATAGTAAGTTTACGTGAGCAAACTAATGCCGGTGCCGAATTTGGTGCCGAATTTGGTGCCCTAGGCACCAATCTGTTACCAACCGTTTGAGTTTTGGTACCGTTATGAAACTAATATAGATACCAAGTTTTTAAAAATATCGAAATCGGGATTTCGATATCAATACCAACCGTTGATACCGATTCGTTACCAGAAGCATCCCTATTTTACGGTGATGGTTTCATAATAATTAAGAAAAACAATATTTTATTTTATCGTATATCTAATGTCTTAAAATAAGTTACATAATTCTCAACTATTTAGAACAAACAAATAAATGTAGGCATGTAGACAATAGCATCCAATTAAAAGATAGGACCAGGTAATAGTGGGAAGAAGGTAAAGATTCATGTAAGATAAAATGAAAAATAGTAAAATATTAATAAGGCTAACAAGCATAAGTTAGTTAAAGCATTACGTCATTATTACGTATGCAATGGAGTTCTAAAAGCATTCTCAACCTATCTCCTGAAATTATGTGAGAGGTTTTACAAATTATAGGATTGGGTTATGAGTGTGTGTGCGTGCAAATTTTAAGATGGAGAGAGAAATATAGTGATTTTTTGTATATTCAGAGAAATTTGTTTGCCCCTATTTATTATGATTGTAATAGAGAAAAGAGAAAACAATAACAATAAAGGTATAAAAAGTATTATTTAATGAAATACGAGAGAGAAATGTAGTGTTTTTAGGGGATGTTTAGCCTAGCTTTTTTTAACAAAGCTTATTGTAGCTTTTTTAGCTTTTTTTTTTATCATAAAATAAGCTTAGCTTTGTGTTTGGTTTAGCCTTTTAAACTTAGGGGGTGTTTGGCCTAGCTTTTATTTTTCGGCTTATGCTTATATTTTAATTAAAATAGCTTATAGCTTATTTTTTATTATTTGATAAGCTTTTTTAAGTGTTTGGATTAGTTTATATTCTACAAGTTGATAAAAAGTTGTTAAATCCATCATTTTTTAAATTGTTACAGTAATAAGTTGCTTCAATAACTATTAATCTATCACCATTTGAGGCAAATAGTAACTTACACGCTTACAAAAATAAGTTTCTTCAAATAAGCTAAAAAAACCATCTTCAAATAAGCTTCTTCAAATTAGCTTATACAAGCTTATAAGCATAAGCTTAGGGGGTGTTTGGCCTAGCTTTTATTTTTTAGCTTATGCTTATATTTCAAGTGAGCTTATAGCTTATTTTCTATCATTTGATAAGCTCTTTATGTGTTTGGACTAGCTTATATTCTACAAGTTGATAAGTTCTTTTTAAGTGTTGTGTTAGTTTTTTTTATTTAGCTTATATTAGTAAAATGATCAAAAGAGGCATAATTACATACTATCACATAACTTTTATTTTATATGTATCTGTTTTATTTTTATGAGTTATACCTTCATTTTTCGATAAATTTATATCGAACAATGACGTAAAACTTCTACAAAAATACATTAATATTCAATAATCATTCATCTTTGTTTGGTTAAAATCTCATGCAATTATATCTCTAACTGCACGCATGTATAAATCATCTATTATACGTTGTGTACTCGTGTCTTCATTTATTTCATTAATGTCACTAGACCCTTGACTATCAATACCATTATTTGTAGTGTAAGATTCTTGTTGCGCCTTGTTAAATCTTTCGCCACATGTATCTTTTCTTCTAATATAATTTTGAACTGCCATAGATGCTAGCACGATATTCACTTGTGTCTCATAGGTGTTACACCCCAACCTAAGGCGGAAATGCCAGAGCGTGATTCGATTGCTCACAGCTCGAAGATAATATCATACATAAAATGTGACTATCTAATTAATTATTTTATTGAAAATAAATAAACACAATATCCAAATAGAACAAACAATTTAAATACATAAATGTAAACTGAAATAATGGTTATCTTGTTTATATCCTAAGGCCTTGTCTAAGTGTCCAACTACAATCTTCAATACAAAGCATCATGCATATGCGTAGAAAATGGAGTTTTTCAACAACACATGTTGAGTGAGATGGTCACCAAATTTTGACGCAACAAATAGTTATATAATAAATAATAAATGGTAAATATCAAATACGCAACCAACCCATGTGTTAGTAATCAATCAATTATAACAAAGCATATATCAACCATAAACATAACCAAAGACTTGATAGTGTGCCAATGAATCGTTGTCAAGCGAATCGGGCATTGATTACAATGACTAAAAGTGTCGGTTTACCTTCGCCAAGCGAATCGGGCTCCGGTTACTAAGACGGTCTTATGATCATACTAATGAGAACCCTATACAAGGGGATATGTTGGATCTCTCCGAATGTGATAGAATATGAGCACTTAAACAATTAGCAAATAGCATTTAATTGATATACACACAATGATTATGTGTGCGATTGTTTGTATATAATATATGATAGAAAATATGAGTAAGTATGCATATGTCCCCAAAACGTTTAAAAACAGTTGATAAAAAGGGGAATGATCAAACTCACCTTAGATTAATGACAAGCGATTAATAAATGCGATTAACGAGCTATGAATAAGTGAGTCGTCCACTACACGTCAAATGTTATGAACAATTCATAATCTGATATTTTAGGATATGATAATATAAGTAAAAGTGAACTTGTTGTCGTTGGAATCAATCCAAACGGACATTTAGAATTCAAGTTATGTTTGTTTTAAGATTTAAGTGAGCTGGTACTGACCAGAATCCAAACAGCGAGTCGGAAGTCAGGTTTTGGGCAGTAGCCTTAAAATTACATTAAGAGAATAAAAGTCTTCTGGACCGAACATTGAATCCGATCAGAAATATGAGAAAACGTTAAGTCAAACTAGTTGACTATTTTGCCCTTTAACGAGTTTTAAACGATTTGACCAGTCAACAACCTTCAATTACCGAAATTGATTGAAGGTTATTGACCAGGAAATGTATATAAATTATTTCTATGTTTACAACTTACCCGGAAAGTGAAAGAATAAAGAGAAACGAAAAGTCAAAGGTCCACATGTATGCAAAGTCAACCGTTTATGAGTGTATCTTCAACAATAATGCAAAAAACGGAGAAATCGGTGATGAACAGATGGAGGATGGCTGGAGTAGGTGAGTTAGGGTTTAGGAATGATTTGTGGCAGAGAGTATATGATATGTTTATATATGATTCACTAAAACGAACTAAATATGGTAACTTACTCGTTTTAGAACCAGATGGGCCTTTAATGATCAAATCGACATTATAATCTGTAAAATTCGTTCTAGAACAAGGGTTAATGAATTTGGACATGTATCTAAGCTTTGGGGGATTTCTTGAGGCTTAACTCACTCAATTATGTCCTAAAATAAGCGATTTCGGACAAAAAACGAACTAGGAATCAATAATAAATGAAACGAGCTGTGCAGCACCTCCAAGGCGCCACGTGGTGGTGGACGACCATCCCACCACGTGGTGCTCCAGCCAAATAAGAGGGAATTTCAGTATTTGTCAACTTTAGTCCCTATAGTTTGGTTTTAGGTTATTTAACGAACTTTTTATGCATAGTTTAAGATTTGAACATATAAAGTATAAGGGGCCTAAAGTGAACATTATGAACTTAATTACTTATATACACTTGATTTTCAATAATAATAAAGGTCTAAAAACGTTTCAGTTGGTTCAGACGTAAACAACTACGGGTTTGGAAAAAATCCGAAATGTTACAGTAGGTATAATTGACATGAATATGTTGTAATATCTCCCATCTAGCCTTCCATACTCCAAAAGTTCGTTCAATGACATATCTCTATGATGAATGATGGTAGTTAAATATCTCTTAGGCCATGGGGTATATTCTAACGTCTAACATAGGTTAGGATGTCATGACACTTTAAATATGCATTAAACCACTCCCCACTAGTGTTAAGTTTGTTAAAAAGGCTCATTTATTATGTTTTTCACGGGTTAAAAATGAACAATATGCATTAATTATGCATTAATCATAATTGATTTGTTAAAAATTAATAGGAGTGAAATGGAGATAAATGGATTAAACCATTTTCTTTGAGGACAAATGAGTAACTTACACTCTTAAACAAATAAGCTTATTTAAATAAGCTAAAAAACCATCTTCAAATTAGCTTATATAAGCTTATAAGCATAAACTTAAAAAACTATAAATCAAACACCAAACTAAGCTTATTTTGTTAAAAAAAAAAAGCTAAAAAGGCCACAAGCATTATTATATAAGCTAGGCCAAACACTCTCTTAAAAGGCTAAACTAAACACCAAGTTAAACTTATTTTGTAAAAAAAAAAAAAAAACTAAAAAAAGCTATAATCTTTGTTAAAAAAGTTAGACCAAACACCCCTTTATGCTTATTAGCTTATATAGGCTAATTTGAAAAAAATTATTTGAATATGGTTTTTTAACTTATTTGAAGAAGCTTATTTATATAAGGATATAAACATAAACCACAAAATAAAAGCTAGGCCAAACACCCCCTTAATGTAATTATAGAGATATGAATGAAAGATAGGTTAATAAAATTTGATTGATTGTTTTGGGCACCCACCCATGATTTGGTGAAGCTAACGTTAAAGGGCTACTGCCCTTGATGCTCACTTTAACTCATTGGACACGATGTTGAGCATTTAAAGGGCTGATGTAGCCCTCCCTTGGCTCCCCTAGCGAACCACAACTAGTCTAATAATAGTGCACTATCGATAACGTAATGCTATAATAAAAAATAATAGTGATGGTAGTTGAAGAGAAAAGAAAAAAAAATGACATAAAAAGGATAACGAAACATAGACCCTAAAATCAAAAGCTAAAAATCCCAACCGACACGACGAAACACCTGGGAGATAATTGCCGACAAAGACAGAACAATCTATATGCCCTAAAAAATTCCGTAGCATTGTCAAACTTTGTGTGCCTACATATCCACTTTAAAATCATTATTTATTTTATCTTCAACTTTCACGCATATACCTTTCGAGTGACTATCAATTAGTTCTCTATAATATAACTTTTTGAACAACAACCCTATGTAAACTTCCCTTGTAATCATGTTTTAGAAAAACTATTATCACACAAAACTTCTGAGACTACTTTTCACTTGTACCAGTGTGCTAGTGTGCTTAAACACATTGACTTATCTTCAATTCACAACACAAGAGTGATTAACTTAACTTTAATTATGTATCATCATACTTATATTTATATATATTTTTCATAAAACTAATATTTAAATAAATAAAACATATGCTAAAATGGAATGAGATCCTATTAGCTTTGGTAATTATACTAATATACTAATTAATTATACTAAAAATAAATAAATAAAATAAAAGTTTAGATAATATCCTCACCAAGGATGAATCTACTCAACCATTATCCACCGTACGATCTCCAAACACTACTACTGGTTAGGTGCATATAGCTTCAAGAGCGACGCAATTCAATTCTCTGATTTTATTTATTTACTCTCCTCAACGTCAATCGCACCTTCAGGTATTGCTTCTGCATCTTTGATTTTCATTTATTTGATTCGCTAAACCCTAGGTTAACTTTAAACTATTGATGTCCGCTTATTGAATATAGATCTCTTTGTAGCTTGAATTGAATACTGCTTCAGTTGTTTGTTTGTATTGTTGTTGATGCTTAATTGAGTGTTATATGTGTGCGGTTGGCTATTATTATTGTTTTTATCTAATTTAGGGTTTATTTAGGGATCCAGGTTTTGAATTAGGCTGTGATGGAAAATTGTGTGAGTAAGGTGGAAGAAGTGGAGTTGAAAGTAGAGGAAGTTTATAGGGTGGATGTTAAAGGAAGTGGTGAAGATTTTGAGGAGACTGTTGATGATAGAAAGGATCAAAGTGATGAGAATGGTGTTTCGTTACGGTTAGATGGGGTGGTAGAGGTGGCGGAGAAGTTAGAAGATGCAGCCGAGGTTCAAACGGTTGTGGAAAAGGCTGATATTGATTCTGTTGAGGAGGTTATATCTATGAAGGTAACTTTATTCTTGTTGTTTGTATATTTATGTTAAACAAGTCTCTTTAGTTTAATAATTGGTGATGCTTGTAGGTGATTGACGGACAGAGTACGTCTGATAATACAACTGGGGATCAACCGGTTGTAGTAAATAATAACGAGCCTGTGGACTGTGATGAACCTAAAGAAACTGAGGAAAACCTGGTCAATATCACAGATGTTAATGAGGAGATAAATGCATCTGACAGTACTACAAGCAATCAGTCGGGTGGATTGAAGCTGATGAGGCCGTGAATGATGATAAAAGTGAGGAAAAAGAGACCGACTTGTTGCAAGTAGTCGATGAAGATAATAGGTTCTGATAATACTGCAAAAGATCAACCTGTTGTAGTAGATAATAATGAGCTTGTGGCCTGTGATGAACCTGAGGAAAAACTTCTCAATACCACAGATGTTAATGAGATAAACTGCATCTGACAGTACTGCAAGCAATCAGCCAAGTAGATTTGAAGCTGATGAGGCCGTGAATGATGATAATAGTGAAGAAAAAGTGATCGACTTGTTGAAGGTAACCGATGGAGGAAGTAGTTCTGATAATACTGCAAAAGATCAAGCTAGTGAGTTGGAAATTGACGGTCAGCGGTTGGTGAAAAAGATGAACAGAATGTATTGGGAAATAATGGGATCATAGACAGTGAGGTAAGTGAGGTTCAAAAGGCATCTAATGCAGATTCATCAGAAGATGCTCATGAGGTTAATAAGAAGCTAGATGGTGAGTTGGAAACTGATGTGTTGACGGTTGGTGAAAAGGATGAGCAGAATGTATTTGGAGATAATGGGAGCATAGACAGTGAGGTAAATGAGCTTCAAAAGGCATCTAATGCAGATTCATCAGAAGATGCTCATGATGTTAACAAGAAGCCGGATACTGTAATTTTAGAAACATCTAAAAATGCAGTTTCAGACCGTGTTGATTTGGATGAACCAGTGTTTCATGAAGAAGGTGCCAATGGAGATTCCGCGAGTCTCAAAACACAGCCAGATGTGGATGAAAAAGATAATCTGGTTACTGAAAGTAAAGAAGCACCAACAGTTGGACAAATCCAAGATGCAAAAGAAATTGAAGAAGGAAGTACTTCAGTCACCAATGTGCCCGTTAACCATGTGGAAACAACAGTTATTCCTGAGGCTCAAACCAGTAAATCAATTAACCATGAAGTTAAACAAGATACACCAGTGAAGAAAGAACCAGAATTGAAACCTGTTATAGGCGTTTCTTTATCTACACAAAAATCCGCAACACCTGATGTGAAACCTACCCCCGCCCCCACCCCTACCTCCACCCCATCACCAGCCCCAACTCCCCCTGCTGGTCTTGGAACCGGTGCACCGCTACTGGAACCGGCACACCGTGTGGTTCAACCACAGCCAAATGGGAACACTGCTCTACAAAACCAAGTCATTGATGAACCAACAAATGGGGAACCGGATGAAAATGACGAGACACGTGAAAAACTTCAAATGATACGGGTCAAGTTTTTGAGACTAGCCCGTAGGCTCGGGCAGACCCCTCACAACGTGGTTGTGGCTCAGGTCTTGTATAGGTTAGGTTTGGCTGAACAATTAAGAGGCAGCAATGGGGGCCGTGTTGGTGCTTTTAGCTTTGAACGGGCCAGTGCCATGGCCGAACAGTTAGAAGCGGCCGGTCAAGAACCACTTGAATTCTCATGCACCATCATGGTTCTAGGGAAAACCGGGGTCGGGAAAAGCGCAACCATTAATTCTATATTTGACGAAGTTAAGTTTGGGACCAATGCGTTTCAAACAGGAACTACTAAAGTTCAGGATGTTGTTGGAACCGTGCAGGGTATTAAGGTCCGTGTTATTGACACACCGGGGCTTCTTTCTTCATGGGCCGATCAAAGAAAAAACGAGAAGATTCTTCAGTCGGTTAAACGGTTTATTCAAAAATCACCCCCAGATATTGTTTTGTATCTTGATCGGTTGGATATGCAAAGCCGGGATTTTGGTGATATGCCTCTTTTGAGAACAATAACTGATATATTTGGTCAATCTATATGGTTTAATGCTATTGTGGTCTTGACCCATGCTGCATCGGCCCCACCTGAAGGCCCGAATGGTGTAGCTACTAGCTATGACATGTTTGTGACCCAACGGTCCCATGTGGTCCAGCAAGCCATTCGGCAGGCTGCGGGTGATATGCGGCTCATGAACCCGGTTTCATTAGTGGAAAACCATTCCGCGTGTAGAACAAATCGGGCTGGTCAACGGGTTTTGCCTAACGGTCAAGTTTGGAAGCCACATTTGTTACTACTCTCTTTTGCTTCAAAGATTCTGGTTGAAGCTAATATGCTTTTGAAATTGCAAGACTCGCCACCTGGCAAGCCTTTTGCAGCAAGAGCTCGAGCACCACCATTACCGTATATTCTTTCGAATCTGTTACAATCGAGACCTCAGCTGAAGTTAACTCAGGAGCAGTTTGGTGACGATGATGATGGCTTGGACGAGTCATCTGATGATGAGTCATCAGAATATGATGGGTTACCACCATTTAAACGGTTGACCTCTTCCCAATTGTCAAAGCTTAGTAAGACTCAGAAGAAATCATATTATGACGAATTGGAATTAAGGGAAAAGCTCTTTATGAAGAAACAGTTGCAAGAAGAAAAGAAACGAAGAAAAATGATGAAGAAAATGGCAGAAGAAGCTAAGAATTTTCCAGCTGATTTAACCGACAACAATGTAGAAGAAGACAGTAACAGTGCTGCTTCGGCTCCGGTTGCTGCTCAAGATATGAATCTACCGGCTTCATTTGATGCAGATAACCCAACCCATCGGTATCGGGTTCTCGAATCAGCTAACCAATGGCTCGTTAGACCCGTACTCGACCCGCATGGTTGGGACCATGATGTCGGTTATGAAGGAATTAATGTGGAACACTTGCTTGCACTCAAAGAAAAGATACCTGTATCGTTTACGGGCCAGATTACCAAAGATAAAAAAGATGCTAATCTTCAAATGGAAGTATCAAGTGCATTAAAACATGGAAAGTCAAAGTCAACAACTTTAGCATTGGATATGCAGACTGTTGGAAAAGAAATGTCTTACACTTTAAGAAGTGAAACCCGGTTTATTAATTACCGAAAAAACAAAGCATCAGCTGGTCTTTCAGTTACTTATTTTGGTGACTCGTTAACCGGGGGCGTGAAATTTGAGGACAAGTTAATAGTTAATAAACGAGGGCAGTTAGTGGTGGCGGGAGGAGCGGTTATTGGTCGTGGTGACGCGGCGTATGGAGGCAATTTGGAGGCTACATTAAGAGATAAAGATTATCCCTTGGGTCGGTTTTTGTCAACAATCGGCCTTTCGGTTATGGACTGGCATGGTGACTTGGCACTTGGATGGAATGCACAGTCTCAGATTCCTATCGGTCGGTTTACTAATTTGATCGGTCGTGTTAATTTAAATAATAAGGGTTCGGGTCAAGTTAGTGTTCGTTTGAATAGCTCGGAACAACTTCAGATTGCATTAGCTGCCTTAGTTCCACTTGTCAGCAAGCTATTGGGGTATTATCAGGATCGTGATTCTGCATATTAATCACATTTTTTTGGACTCGAGAATGAAGAATGATTTGTGATCTATGGTGCTTGAGTGCAATCTTGTTGACCAACATGTGAGTAAAACTTTCATCACTTGCCTTATATTAGTCTTTCTTTTATTAACATGACAGTTTCTTGCAGATTGGGGCGATCATTGAAATAAAAGCCAAAAAGAAGGCACACATGTTTTGGAAAAGGTAGTTAAAAATGCACAAAAGACTGTAGCGCTAGTGCTAGATTACAAGCAAAGTCACCATGCTGCTAGTTTTTCTTTTTGATGTTTTCATCTTTATTTTCTACTTCGTATTTATATAGAGATGCTCTGGTTTAGTTATTGTATCATACATATTATGAGTATGGAGTGACACAGTTCTTGATTTGGTTCAGTGAGAACACGACTCCACAAGATTTGTTTGGCTTAATGGTTTATGGTGAATTTGGGTCTATTGTTCTGGTGGGTGTTCCTTTTTTATGTTTCATTTTGTTGCCAAAAAGAGGGTTTAGCAATTTTGTTTAAAGAGAAAGGGGACTTCGTGGGTTGCCGAGTTTGTCGAATGGCTTGGCTGGATGCTGCAGACCTGACTGGTTTGCGCCACTGTACAAAGGTTCTACGTTTAATGACTGGAAGGCCATTTCCATTTTGTTCTACGCTTCTTTTTGAATGGCAAAAGTTTTATTTAAATAAACCGGGCTAACAAGAAAGTAGACAAGACGATACAAAATTGTTTCCATTTTGTTCTACGTTTATTTTTGAATGGCAAAAGTTTTATTTAAATAAACCTGGCTAACAAGAATCAAATAAGACGTCACAAAATTACAAAGCGACTACCAAATTTGTTGTGATATTGTTATTGTTATTAATTTTAATTCATGTATTACGAGCCTTTATTTACTTTTCATGCTTATTCTTTTCGGTTAGTAAATAAGTTTGTTTCTCGCTTTTCCAGTTCTTTTTTCTTCACATAAAATAAGTTTGTTTTCCGTTCTTTTTTAATTTCTAAATCTTTATTACTAATTATTAATATATAATTTAATATATATTCTTTATTCAACTTGTTACTTGTGTAATAAACAAGTTTATAGCCTAGTAATATATATACATGCACGTATGATTATAATTAATAAACATATATATTTTAGTTTTATAAATAAAAATACAAGTCATTTACAATTACCTTTTTCCACTTAAATAAAACAAATTTGGTTCTCTCTTTATATTAAAATTTCCAAATTCTTAACTCAATCCAAATAAGTAATAGTAGTGAATTATAAGAGTTAGATAAAGAAAAGTAATAAACTCCTTAGTCTTTTTCTCTCTATATCAAAATTTCCAAATTCTTAAATCAATCCAAATAGAAATCAAGAAAAAAATAACAGTAGTAAACTATAAGAACAATAAAAAAAAGTAAGATTTTGTTATACTTGGTGACTTCGATCTGTATTGATACTAAAGATGAAGAATTGCACCTTTATAAGCCGCATTTAGCTAAAATATTAATAAGACACAATAACTAAGTTAAGTATACTTGTAGATCACATAAACTTGACAATAACTTATTTCACCTAAAACGGCATTATTGAAACAAATCGATACAATACAGAAATCAAACTCAGAAATTAACACACAAACTCCTTCCAATAGAATGGCATCATGCATAAGGGAAACCCTTTGTATCAAGTATTATGTCATCATGCATGCATGCTTTCTTGAAGTTGTTTTGAATCATGAAGTCTGTGTGTTTCTTGATAGCATGCAAATTAGTTCTTATTGATGAGGAGGTAGGGGAGGGTAATCTTTTGGAGGAAGTTTTGGAAGAGAATTAGGAGGGCAGGGTTTCTTATAAATTGGTGGAAGAGGCTTGTAAATGGGAACATGCGGTGGCAAGCTAATTGGAGAAGGTGGATTTACTACCGGTGGCAATGGTGGCTTTGGTGTTGGTTTGTAGATTGGAACCGGGGGAGGCTTGAAAACTGGTGGCTTTGGCTTGTAAATTGGAATCAGTGGAGGCTTAAAAACTGGTGGCTTTGGCTTGTAAATTGGAACCGGTGGAGGCTTGAAAACTGGTGGATTTGGCTTGTATGTTGGAACAGGAGTTGGCTTGGAAACAGGTGGCTTCGGTTTTGGCTTTGGTTTGTATTCTGGGACTGGAGTTGGCTTAGAAACTGGTGGTTTCGTGGGCTCACAGTTTGGTGGCTTGATGACTGGTGGCTTTGGCTTGACAATTGGTGGTTCTGGTTTGTAAACAGGTGGATTTGGCTTTGGCTCTGGCTTGTAAACAGGTGGCTTTGGCTTTGGTTCTGGCTTGTAAACAGGTGGCTTTGGCTTGTAAACAGGTGGCTTTGGCTTTGGCTTGTAAACAGGTGGATTTGGCTTTGGTTTTGGCTCTGGCTTGTAAATAGGTGGATTTGGCTTTGGCTCTGGCTTGTGAACAGGTGGAGTTGGCTTTGGCTCTGGTTTGTAAACAGGTGGATTTGGCTTTGGCTCCGGCTTGTAAACAGGTGGCTTTGGCTTTGGTTCTGGCTTGTAAACAGGTGGCTTTGGCTTTGGCTTGTAAACAGGTGGATTTGGCTTTGGTTTTGGCTCTGGCTTGTAAACGGGTGGATTTGGCTTTGGCTCTGGCTTATAAACAGGTGGATTTGGCTTTGGCTTTGGCTCTGGCTTGTAAACAGGTGGATTTGGCTTTGGTTCCGGTTTGACAACCGGTGGCTTTGGTTTGGGCTTGTAATTAGGTGGCTCTGGTTTTGGCTCTGGCTTGACAACTGGTGGCTGGGGTTTAGGCTCTGGCGTCTGGACTGGAGTTGGAGGAGGCTCAACAACAGGTGGGGTTGATGGTACCGGTGGGTTGGGTGTTGGGTTGTACACTGGAGCAGGAGGAGGTTCAACAACCGGTGGATCGTATACAGGCGGTGGAAAAAATTTCTTGAATGGTATTTTCGGTGGGAACGGAAAAGAAGGATACACCTTTGGTGGAAGTGGAAAATGGTGGCCAAAAAAATTGTCTTTTTTGGGCCAATGTGGCAGTTTCGGCAGGGGAGGGTACTTAAAAAATGGCCACAAGAATGCAGAAGTGCAAACAGCTGATGAAAACTTTAGTTTTCCTGTTGGCCCAAATGTGTGCTTTTGGTCTGACTTTGACAAAAACATAATCTTTAAAATACCATCATGATCAACTGCACAAGGTTCATTTGCTGCATTGTGAAGTTGTATGTAACATTCTTCTGCCAGTTTTCCATCTTTCAACATCTCTTGTGGTAAAGAAATTTTAAAATTTCCTTCTCCATTAAGTTCCCCAACACCTCTTGTTTTCAACATCCTGTTTGCGAGTTTGCACTCGACTGTTACTTTAAGCCCTGAACAAAATACGTAACATTCTCCGCGTTAATTGTGTACAAATAAGGAAAATGAAGAAAATATGCATTTCAACTGACGATGTTAACAAAATTAACTTCGCTTTTTGATATTACAAAATAACCGTTTTACTTTTTTTATTTTCAATTTCCAATAATTTCCACCAATCACAGGAGGACACACGTCACCAGTCACTCACTGACGGATTAGACCATCGATTAAAATCTCTTGAGTTGGAGTGAAATCTCCCACGACATGATTTAACTTAGAAAAAAATCAATTTTTTTTAGTTTGTGATAATTTGTGACGTCTTTGGTGCAGTAGATCTAATATGATGCACCATACATGGACCTGACGCTCTAGGATAACTTTGTTGTGCCAAAATGATCGAATTTATTGTGCCTCGCTAGATTGAACTTGCCACGCTCTGGTTAATTGGTAATTTTAAAAGTCAAAGCTATTTCGTTATTTTTCCAAGTTAAAATTAAATAAATATTTTGTGATTTTATCATGTAAATATCATATATCATACAATGTTAATTACCTATAAAGCATGGCTGCTCTTAATATTATTCTCCTTACAATCTCCACATTCTCCAATCCCAACTACCTCAACAACTTTGTCATCACCATGACACAAACTGCTACAAAATAACAAAATCAGCAAGATTCCCAAAAGGGTTTCATGCAGACAGACCGAATAAACTTGCATCGAGGCTGATATATATTTATAAGCAAGTTTCTAAATAATACTCATTTTTGGCACCTTAATCAGTTTACTACTACGTTGTTTATATACTATAACATGGGAGCTTATGACACTTTGCCTATAGAAGCTGCTCGCCGACTATGAACAAGATCACATGAAGGTAAGGACCCGCATTTAAATGAGAGTTAAATATGTAGAAAAAAAAAAAAAAAAAACAATAGGTAGCTAGGTTCAATTATCTTTCATTGATTGTGCTCTCAGCTGCATTGTATACTTGGCTAGCATGTAAATAAGTAAATCTGACATCTATATGGCCTACTCACTAAATGGTGTTCTATTCATGATTAATACCTTCATTTCTTGGTGCTTCCTAAAAGATGATGGAGATGGTTACAGACTTACAAGTTGATGTTATTTCAAGAACTTAATTTGATAAACTTTTTTGAAATCTTTTCAGCTTATGCGCGGAAGTGAACAACCTTATTATCAAATGCACATAAGATTGATTCTTTAAACCAGCGTGCATGAATAAGGTGCGGAAATTTAACAAATCAAGATTTTAACAACCATTACTTTGCATGTTTTGTTTAAGTTATTCAACACTTATGACGTTGATTAGCAACCATATATAATAAAGGGATGATGACCAAAATGTCCATTTGACCTGCCAAATCCCAAAATGTCCACCCTAAAACTCTTCGACCCGCTCATTTTTAATCATTACTCGACAGGATTTTTAACCAACCAGATTCTGCCACGCATCATAAAACCGTCAGGTCACTTTTTAAATCATCGGAGGCGACAGGTTTCTAATTAGTGGCTTCTGACAAGATTTGTTTTGGTGTCCGACCAGATTATTTTGACTTCTGACGAGATTTGTTTTGGTGTCCAATGTGAATATTTTGGCTTCAAAGTTCCAACGAAATTTTTTTGGACAAGCGGTTGAGTTTGGTTAGTTAAAAATCCCGTCGAGTAATAATTAAAAAGTGATCGGTTCGATGAGTTTTAGGGTGGACATTTTGAGATTTGGTTGGTCAAATAATCATTTTGTCGACATTCACCAGTCAAATGGGCATTTTGGTCATTTTCTCTATAATGAACTCTATATAGTATCCAGCAGGTCTTTACAGCTTCGGTTTGATTATCATCAGGATCATTCTTTTTATAATCTTGTTACAGCCTCAAGAGCCATGCTTCAGTAATGGTGAATAACTGAATATGCTGTCAATCATGAGCATGGCAACCTTTAAAAAATTACTTTTGGGGCCAGCTAGACATTGTTGATCAAACAGTTGGAAGATAATAGATTAAAATGGTGCATTAAAGTGATACAGATATCTCATTCACTCAATGTAGCCCATGTTTAGAAACAGTAACCTGTTTTATACTGTACCGGGTCAGGCTCAGAAACAACACAACCGGTAATACCAACCAGTTTGAACCGGTTTTTTAAATACAACTTTAATTTAAAAAGTAAATCAAAAAATACATAATTCTATAATTAAAATCAATCTCCAATAAAGTTGTTTTTAAAATAAAAGTCTACAATAGGTTTATAGCATTTGACTGTTGAATGCTTCAAGTTCACGATTGCTCAAAAGATGAAATTCACTATCATCGTCATCCTCGTCAATAACAACATATTTAATAACAAGTTTTAGTTACCAATAATCATAATGTATTAAAATTGAGTGATTTAAATTGGAAAGCCATTAGGGTATAAACCGGTTCAATGGTATGCAACAGTAATATTGGATTTTCCGGCGGTTCAAAAAATATACCGGCACCCTAATTAGACCTGGCTCTATCGTACTGGTAATGTCAACGATAGCCAGTACAACGGGTAATGCCGGCTGGTTTTTTAAACATGGAAATGAACTATATAATTTCAAGAACATAATTTGACAAACTTATTCAAGTGTATGGCGTTTTCTCATCATAAAATATAAGGTTTAACTGTATTGAAATATTTCAAACTTAACATTTAATGTAATGGTCTATAGCAAATTAAAGTCATTGTTTTCTAATTTAAGGGACCCGCAAAAAATATAGTATCATTTTATGTATCAATGGTTAACTGGCAATGAAGGAGTGCCACTAATAACTAGCAAATGCCCAACTTTAATGAAGTGAAGAGACTAGTTTTTCTTCAATTAAAATTCTAGATATTGACCCCAAAAAAATCACATAGCACTTAACTGTTACTACATAATACTTAGGTTTTCAAAAACTCATTTTTTTAAAAAAAGACTTTTAGAAATAACGAAAGTACGGGTTAAGATAAAAGAGTTTACGAGGTATAAACTTGTGAATAGGCGATAAGCAGATAGACGGTTTTATTATTAAAGATGCATATTTATCAAGAGACGGGATTTAGGATGAAGATGAAGGAGCCCCTCACATCCCTTCTGTGTTTACGTGTTTTTGGCTGGAATGCATACGAAGTTAAGCTTTTTGGTTGTCATATACATGCCTTTTGAGTTCAAAGAATGTGTTTTCAATGTATGCATGATTTGTAATTTTGTATTAAGTGAAAGAATTTTGATGATGGATGTTTATAGCCAAAGAGTGAGTTAAGTCCCCTAAATATTGTATTCACTAATGAGACATGGAAACCATATATTCATCGCCCTTAAGAAGGCTAGTGGCACAACTTGTTGTCCGTTTGTCTTTTGAATCGATGTAAACATTACTTTTAATGAAATATTAAGAGGAACTATTCAACTATATTTAACCTTGCAGCTAACACTGCATTTTCACTTGATTACTTTACAAAAAAAGGTTACTTTTGCATATGTATATGTACACATGCATATAAAAGTATGATCATGGTTAAAACACTTAAAACATGTACAACATTCTTCATCAACAAAAGACATCCACCAGCACGAATAAACATAACCAACATGAAAAGTTGTCGAAAATTTGCCAAAACTAAAACTGCAAGTATATAAAACACTCTGAAAATAAAACAATCGCCTGTGATTGCTAGTTAAACCTCAAAAGAAAACAAAAATCTCGCTCGTTCTACAACCGACTACGTTTGCCCAACATCAAAACCTATTCATCTACTTCTTCTTTTTCAGTTTGTTTGGCTGCGATTGAGTATACGCAGTTCCCTGAGTTCACAAGAAGTTGTTCATTATTTGTTAAAAGAAATTTACAGAAAATCACTTTTTTTTTTATCATTAAAATAAATGAGATACAAACCTGCAGCCATTCATCCATTGATGCATCAACCGTTTTAGTTCCAACTTCCACCTTCGTTAACTTCTTAGTTTTCTGAGTAGAATAAATTATAAACCATAAAATCAGGACAGTAACAGTTAAGTAATTGTAATAAAACAAGTTGTTATTTTTAGTTACCTTAGAAAGAAACTGTAGCTGAGAGCGGACCCACAAGCCAGTGAGCACGATAAGAGCAAGTCCAAGTGACACCAAGAACACGGTCTCAACACTGACAAGACCACCGGCTTCAGTTACTTCAATGGTGCCATTATAAAATACATTCTGGTAAGGTAGTTGGTCAATCTCATAGACTATTGTCCCAACAAGATCAAATGTTCCAGGCTGCAACAGAAAACAAATACATGTCTTGGTAGTTGCAATGTTGCATAATAACAGGTTTACAGCAATAACGAGTTTTTACCTGTAAGAATTTGCTGACAGCAAATATATATGGAAATGTAGCTTGAACGGAAGCAGGAACTGATGCATCGTTGAAAGTCTGACAACATAAATGGACACAAATTATATCACATTTTTTTTAAAAAAAAGATGATTTATCATTAAAGAATATATTACCACTGTAGAGAGATTTTGGACTGGCATCCGGTGATCAAAAGGAAGATGAACACTAGCATGAACAGCAATAACCTTAACACTTTGTTCACCTGTTTATCAACCAATATTAGCATATTATGCAACAGTTCATAATTTTCATCAGGTGCAAGCATACAACAAACTCGGGCTGCATACGAGCCAAGGCCCTGGCGAGCTACTCAAAATCGAATCGATAAAAAGCTTGGAAACCAGCCGAGCCCGAGCCTCAAATAAAGTTGGTTTAATTATCGAGCCAGAGCTCAAGCCTTGTATGCCTTAGTGGGCCTAGTGGATTTTTAAGTTTTAACTCTTTGGACTTCTATGCATTAATTTCACACTGCACAGTCAAGCACTCAAGCTCGAGCTGAGCTTTGGCTTGCTTAATGTACTTCACACAAGCTCGATCCAAGGTTAGGCTCATTAATGTTTTCTTCAAAATATATATAAATAATTAAAAATGTACATAAACTAATTAATAAACAATAAACAAGCTGAGCCCGAGCCGAGCCCGAGCTTGAAACAACGACTCACGAGCCGAGCTTTAAAAAAGAGCTCGAAATGAGCTGTGTTCAAGCTCTCGTAAATCAAAACGAGTTGAGCTCGGGTTAGGCTCGTTTACACCCTTGAACAAACATAAGGTAATAACAGCTAACCATCATTTTTCAATCCAATCAAAAGTTCAGTTTCTTGCCCTGCTACTACCACTGCAGAAACAAAAAGTGTCTGTTAGGTAATTTGATGGTTAAAACAAACAAGGAACATTTAACTTACATTTTGCGGAGTTTTTAGGGAAAACACATACTGTTTCCACATCAGGAGCTGGATTAAAATTCCTGGCACCAACATCCTGGATATCATCACTAACATGACTGCCTCGTTCAACAGTTTCAGCCACAGGTTCAGCATCAGCTTCTGAGTCTAGATCAGACTGAGACCTAGCAACTATAGAGCAAATTCAGTAACTACCACAACTATGGATGTGCATTAAAGCAAAAGGGCTGATCCGAACAGAAAAGGCCAAAAAAAAAAACGATAAAAAACCGATGGTTTGGTTTTATGTTTTTTAAAAAACCGAACTAACAGTCCGGTTTTGATTTGGCAAGAAATAAAAACCGGAACAGAAGC
Source organism: Bidens hawaiensis (assembly GCF_021521415.1). Lineage (NCBI taxonomy): Eukaryota > Viridiplantae > Streptophyta > Magnoliopsida > Asterales > Asteraceae > Bidens > Bidens hawaiensis. The sequence goes on along the minus strand of NW_027496814.1, from coordinate 117,972 downwards.
GGAATTATAGATTGTTATTTTTTTAATTTATGACCATAAGAATTTAATAAATATGTTCCTCAAACATTTTAGCTCTAATATATAATAATCAATTAGTTATTAATTAACAAAATGATTTAGGCTCAAGTTCATTACTTTGGCCAAAATAAACTTTTGCCCTAAATTTTAAAGCTCAAATTGCAAAAAAAAAAACAACCCAAATTGTAAACCGAAAAAACCCCAACCATAAACCAAACAAACCAAAACCGAACAGTTTCAAAAACCAAAAAAGAAACGAAACCGAACCCAAACCATAAACCGAGAAAACCAAAACCGAAGGGTTTCCAAAAATTCAAAAACCAAAGAAACTGAGAAAACCAAAACCGAATGGTTTCCAAAAATTCAAAAAGCCCCGTTTTAGTCCCCTGACCACAATGATGCAACAGATATCAACAAATTGAGTGCGATTAGTTCAACATATACTTCCAATCAATAGAATTTCAGAAATTAACACATGCATGTCAAACCTAAAATCAAAACAATTGTGTAAATTGTGTGCCAATTACTTTCCAAAATGAAGGAATTAAACTGCATGAACCAGTATTGTATAACATAATAATAATAATAATAATAATAATAATAATAATAATAATAATAATAATAATAATAATAATAATAATAAAAACAGATCTAAAAGCAGATGATTTAAAATATGCAAAAACAGTGAATCAGTAATGAATTTAGGGCAAAATTGGATCTTGATCGGAAGAATAATAATAAGATCTGAGAAGATACAGGGTACCTTCAAGGAAGAAAAAAGAAGAGATAAGAAGAAGAAAAGTGAGGATTGAAAGAGCCCTAATCTTCACCATGATTAAATGCTTGACAAAGATGAAGAATACAGGGTTTGCCCCAGGTGGAATTAGCAACATATTTATCTAATTAAATATTTAAATATGTAATAATATGATATTTACGGTAAAACCAAAATTCAACTTTTATTAATAATCATGCATCCGAGATAAGTATTTGGTACTTGGTATCGGTATCGAAAGTATCGAACCGATTAAATTCCGTACCGGTATCAAATATTTTCAAATTTCGGTATCAGGAAAATCGGTATCAGTGAATGTGTGAACAAAATACAAATTAACATATATCACATGTACAGATACATACATAACCCCAAACCAAAAACCCTTGTTCACAATACTCTCTAGTCTCCACCTTTGATTCCTCTCCCCACCACTGATTCCTCTTCCCCATCGTCGGATTCCTCTTCCCATCGTCGGAATTCTGAACTAATCAGCCTCGTACACCGCCGTCTGTCCTTCTCATTGTCAGAATTCTGAACCAATCCGTGCCCTAATTTTCACGTGTAAATTTCATTTAATCCTTTACATTTGATTTTTATTAACAAAATAACTTCTATTGTTATAATATGCAAACCCTAACAGCAGGTTACACATCAAAATATAGTTCATCAGTTTGTATGTTATTTACACTAGAAAATTTTGAGTTTTGTAGGTCCATTTACAAACGATTAGTAGGGATGGCATCTTTTTCTTTGAATGAACCCTTTCATTCTCAAGTAAGTTTATTTTTTGGTTTTTAAAGTTACCTTTGTATTTTAGTATAAAGCTTATTGTTTTATGTGATTTGTAGGATGTTGATGATGAAACATATGCTGATGATACCCTTCAAAATGACCATGTTGAACTTAGTGATGATTCAAAATCGAGTAATGCGGTGAAACCAAAATCAAGTCGTAAGAGAAAACAACCAACAAAGAAAAATGCTTCTCAAAAGAAACCTAAAAAAGGAGGCGAGAGATCTATGTATTGGAAACCTTATGATGTTGTTTATTTAGAAGAGGAGGATGGAGTGCGTCGGAAGTATGGAAAATGCAAGTGGTGTAAAGAGTATATTAGAGCCGATCCACACCGAAACGGTACGTCGGGTATTAAAAAATATACTCCAGCTTGTGTCAAAAATCCTAAGTTAGTCAATAACCAAACTAATTTAGAGTTTCAAAAGGAACCTAATGGGGGAATGTAGCATGACAATTTGGAAACATGACGATTCTAGAATCATGAAAGCTTTTCTAGATTTGTTTATTGTTGCCGAATTACCATTTAAGCTTGTGGAACATCCGGCTTTTATTGAATACACCAATGCTTTGAATGGAAAGTTTGTTTTGCCATCAAGACAAAAATTGTCTAGAGATATTGCAAAGTATTATATTGAGGAAAGGAACAATTTGTTAGCATATGTAAGTAAACCTACCTACACCACACACTTGACCACCGACACATGGACATCCTCATGTCAACGGGTTAACTACATGGTTTTGATGGCACACTTCATTAATGATGATTGGGTAATGCATAAATGAATTATTAATTTTAGGCCCATTCATAGTCATAAAGGGGAGGATATTGGTCAGACTGAGACCTAGCAACTATAGAGCAAATTCAGTAACTACTACAACTATGGATGTGCATGAAAGCGAAAAGGCCGATCCGAAACAGAAAAAGCCAAAAAAAAATGATAAAAAACCAAGGGTTTGGTTTTATGTTTTTTAAAAACCGGACTAACAGTCCGGTTTTGGTTAGGCAAGAAATAAAAACCGGAACAGAAGCGAACTTATAAACATTTTAGCTCAAATGTATAATAATCAATTAGTTATTAATTAACAAAATGATTTAGGCTCAAGTTCATTACTTTGGCCAAAATAAACTTTTGCCCTAAATTTTCAAGCTCAAATTGCAAAAAAAAAAAAAAATAACAACCCAAATTGTAAACCGAAAAACTCCCCCAACCATAAACCGAACAGACCAAAACCGACCAGCGTTCAAAAAATCAAAAACCAAAAAAGAAACGAAATTGAACCCAAACCATAAACCGAGAAAACCAAAACCGATGGGTTTTCAAAAATTCAAAAACCAAAGAAACCGAGAAAACCAAAACCGAACGGTTTCCAAAAAATCAAAAAGCCCAGTTTTAGCCCAAACTGAACCATGCACAACCTTGACCACAATGATGCAACAGATATCAAAAAATTGAGTGTGATTAGTTCAACATATATTTCCAATCAACAGAATTTCAGAATGCATGTCAAAACTAAAATCAAAACCATTGTATAAATTGTGTGCCAATTACTTTCCAAAATGAAGGAATTAAACTGCATGAACCAGTATTGTATAAATAATAATAATAATAATAATAATAATAATAATAATAATAATAATAATAATAATAATAAAAACAGATCTAAAAGCTAATAATAATAATAATAAAAACAGATCTAAAAGCTGATGATTTAAAATATGCAGAAACGGTGAATCAGTAATGAATTTAGGGCAAAATTGGATCTTGATCGGAATAATAACAATAATAAGATCTGAGAAGATGCAGGCTACCTTCAAGGAAGAAAGAAGAAGTGATAAGAAGAAGAAGGAAAGTGAGGATTGAAAAAGCCCTAATCTTCAACATGATTGAATGCTTGACAAAGAAGAAGAATACAGGGTTTGCCCTAGGTGGAATTTAAACATTCAACTTTTGTAGCAGCATATTTATCTAATTAAATATGTAATAATATGATAGTTACAAACCCAAAATTCAACTTTTGTTAATAATCATGGATCCGAATTATAACAAAATTTGAAAATAAGTCGGATTTTAGGTTTAAAAATTGACGAATGTCACTAGATTCACGACTTTTGAAAATTTTGTCCTAAAATAAAAATAAAAATAAATTTTAAAAAGAAAACAACTACTACATGGAGTTGTTAAACGTTTTAACAAACTTTTTACACACATACACACACATACATATGAAAAATAAATAAATAACACTGATATTTGAATGACCCAAAAAAGCGCCACAAATGGGATATATGACAAGGGCAATTATATATAGGATGTATCAGCGGCGTATCCATAATGCCCTTAACATACTGCATTTGTCCCGTTTTCCACAATCATTCCAAGTTTCGAGTTATAGCACACAACCGTACTTATTATGTTTTCCATGCGATGACTTTGATAATTACGTGTCGACCCATAATTGCCTTTATCGTCGGATGGTCCACATAATCTGTCACATTGTGTGAGTTTTAAGATATAAACAATAAATGAAGTTAATTCTAATATGAAAACTTGGAATCAAGAATAATGAACTATAAGGATCAAAATTGACAAAATATATAAACAAACTCTTGAGGTCAAGGATAACACGAAAATATTATGCCAAAATAAATAATGAAACCATTGAAGTTTAAACAAAATAAATGATGTTATTGAAGTTTAAAACAAAGTTAGCAAGCTTCTAGAGTAACTTAAAATAATAAAAATAATGAATGAAAACGTCAATATCATGAACATCGCAATAATTAGATGAAACATTGGAGTCGAGAATAATAGGGTAATTAGATGTAACATTGAGCTAACAAAATATAAATATGTAAGTCGATAAAGCGTTGGGTTCGAGAATAAAATAGATAGACGAAACTTTGATGTCAAAATATCAAAATAGATCAAAGTTCTTAGAGTTAATAATGACACGTTAAACAAATGAAATTTCAAGTAAAATATCAATATGAATAAAGGTCACGTTGAGATTAAGAATAACAAAGTAACTAATTGAAACTTCGAGATCAAAGTAAAACATTGGCCTCAAATTGATGAAACATCGAGATTAAGAATAACAAGATGATTCAATGAAACATTGAGCAGAAAGAGAACCAAACAAATAACCAAAACAATTTGTATAAAAATAATTTTAACTCAACATGTACACTTGACTTCTATTAGATAGTTATAAACATAGCCCCGACTTGAAGTAGACGAATCCGTTCAGAGGTAACCGGTCATAGATAGTCAATATAGGAATATATTTAGCTGTCCAATGCAGCTTGCCCATGAAGTCCCTGATGATACGCTTCCTTGCCCTGTTTAAAAAAGTCTTGTCTTGCCCTTTAGGAGTCATTATATCGTACTATTCTAACTTGCCGCTTTAACTTATCAAGTTATGCATCACATGATCATCGGTTACACAGAAGTCATTCATGTCATAAAAAAGAAATCATTTATGATAAATCTCAAACCATAATCATGTCAAACAAACACCAGCCCAACTTTAACATACAAAGGTACGCAATAAGTCATTTAAACATCCCTACATAAGGTAAAACTAATGACACACAATTATTATTCTCGTTTTCTCTTTCTTTTGCAGTCTTCTAAGTAGTTGGTAGACTCCACTATATGCGTTTCTCCTTCCCCCACCTGCACCTCTAGCTTCCTCACAATCCTTTGCAATGTGATCTGTCTTGCCACAGTTGTAACACTTATGGTTTAGTGCATTCATGAGAGTAATGTCCCGTCTTTCCACATCGGTAGCACTTGTTTGGACCAGCCTTGCATTCTCCAAAATGCAACTTAACACACCTTACATACATCTTTTCCCTCAACCTGATGCTTCTTTCCCCAGTACTATCCCAGAAATTACCAGACCGTTTAGCAAGAGTGGTTCCTTCTTTTCTTTATTCTCATTCAACTCAACGTCCTCAATAGCGATGTCATCATAAACTATCTTCGCTAGCTCCACAACAGAGTCATAAGTCAATGGTATGCTAGCTTTGACAATAGTTTTGACTCTATGTGGCAGCCTTCTCACACACCACTTTATTCTGTTGGTCTCAGTGTCAACCATGTCAGACACCAATCTAGACAAGCGATTAAAATATGTAGTGTACTCACGATGAGTCTTCTTTCCCGCTTTAAGATTCATAAACTTCATCTCCACTCGCTTAACCTCTTCTCCTGTACAGAAATGTTTCATCACCATCTCTTTCAAGTCTTTCCACTTCATTTATTTAAGTTCCTTCTTAGTCTTCCTTTGCTTCATATTTTCCCACCAAAATTGAGCCTCATCATTAAATGATTGAGTAGCAAAACCTACCGCTTGATGACCTTGTCCAAAACAGTTATCCATTCCAGTGTGGCTACTGCATCTCCTAAACCAGTCAACTTTGGTGAGTCACAACCCTTAAAGGACTTGCAGTTGCACCAACGACTTTTCTTCTCGACCAACTCAGTTCCCACAGACTTAACTGACTCATCATCACTAGTTTTAGTGTTTTGTGTTGGGCCATTCTCACTTGAATTCTTAGACGACTCAGCTGTCTTGGTGTTACCCCCACCATAACTTTCAGTGCTCTTAGTGTTGCTCTCCTTTGGCTTACCAGTGTAGATGTTCTTCAGAGCATTAGCGAGCATTTCTGGCATGGCAGTGTTAAACAACTGAGCCATTTCTTGAGCAATAACTGCTCTAATAGCTGGGCCAACTTGCACGTCCTTGATTGCGTCCTCTTGCACTAGCCATGATAATTCTATCGGGAAAAACACAAACATTATTATTACTTCAATTATTTAGTACAAGACTTGTAAGGTAAGCTGTTAATGACAGTGGCCAGTTATAGTTAACTGGTCACGTTACTCCTCTTGTCCTACATACTTCCCTTTGTGATTACACTTGTGCTAGGTTCTACCACTTACTCGCATTATTCATTTGAATATTCATATAGTAGTCATACAATCTTAATCCTAGCTATTAAGCAAGCATTCATATCAATTCACATTGTAAAATACGTTCTAGCACATGACTTAATCATATACTAATTCATATTTAAATCATGAATTCTAACATTCAAATCAATTATATATTCTACCATTCTTGAACTTGCTTGAGTGAATTACGGCTATTCACATTGGCATCCATCCTTCGGTCCCATTCTTCGTGTAACGTCCGTAAATTCCGATAAAAGTTTTAGCCTTGTAGTGTTGTGTACACCTTTTGGGCTTGACCCGGCATTCTTCCCAGAGCTCCTTGCCACCCTCGTGAACGTATTTTACTTAACTTTTCGTGCAATTTCAACTCTTAATAAAGTGGAAGGGCCAGAATGTAACATTTTATATTATAATCAAAACCTAAAACCCTAGCCCCTTTCTCCTGCTGAGCCGATCGGACCTGTGAGCAGGTCTTAGGAGCTCGTTTTTCTTTTTTTTGAAACAAATTCCAAGTGCCAAACTCTAATTCAAGGTTAGTCCCATGTCCCCTTTGGTCTTTTACACCTTAAACCATCCTTATACATCGCGTATTGGTCGTTAAGGTTGAGTTTTGATGATAACAGATTGCTGACAGATTCGTATACGTTTATTGTAGGGTCTGTAAATCGATTAAAATATATTGTTTTTGATCGATTCTTGTTTCTATGATATTCTACTTTGAGTCTAGTTTCCAGAAAGGTATAATACGTAATTTTTGGACGAGATTTGAATAGTTTTTATGAATTTATAAAATCGAGTGTCAAAGCTGATGCGGGATGACGGATTCTGGTCTGTCTTCCCGACGTCATAACCTTTTTTAGACAAGTCCAAATTGGTTGGTTCCACTTCTGGAAGTTAATGTTTTGAGTTAGGAACCAAACCCAATTGGAATCGTTTAATTTGGTTCGGTAATGAATTTTATAAAAATAAAACTATTTTGTTGCCCGCTGAAATAGCTGCACATACCTTTCTGTGTTGGAAGAATTTTTATGATTTTTGGGTCCAATAGAAAAATATAATAAAGATATTTTTATAAACCTAAGACATTTATTAAAGTCTGGTAAAAATTTAATAATTTAATTCAAAGGTTATCCTATGTAATTAAATGCATCTTCGCATGCTAAAATCTGCACGTTTTACTCGTTATTAATCAACAAGTTCGTTTTAGGCTTAACCGGTGGTTTTGGTTAGTTGAAAGGTTTTAGGAGCCTTGGGCCAAGTTGTTGGGCCTTGGGCCAAAGTGTTGGGCCTGAATGGCCCATTAGGCTAGAGTGTTATTACAGTCTAGTTTAGTAACGCGTTGTGTATAATTTACAGGCCCTTGCTTGTGATTGTGCGCTTAGGGATTTCCTAGCTCGTTGCAGGTGTTCGTTTGATTCAGGTGAGTTCATGATGCCCTTTTTACTCTTTTACGTTTTGGGCTAGCATACACACCGAACTACAATTTTAAACGATTTTACTCGTTACAATGATTTGAATAGTTTTACATGGTCTCACTCGTGATGGTGCATTTTGAAAGCTATATTTGAATTATTTTATATGCCTTAAGATATTTTAGACTCGTTCATGGTCTTGTGTCCTTAAGGTTACATACACTATTGATGGTCTAGACTCGAGGACGTTAGTAGACTTTGTAGTAATTGAATATGAGTAGACCTATCTACTTAGTTCCCGTATGGGATGATATATATATGTAGGAATATATATGTATGTATATATGGAGGTATGTATGTACGTATGAGGATGTGTTACCTTATAGCCTACGATTGTGTAATGATATTTAGTTCCTCGTGACTAAGAATGATGTATGTTGGCTTATTGATGTGTGTGTGCATGGTGATTCACGGCCGGGTCAAATATATTACTCGGGTTGTACCCGTGGTGGAGAGGCCCGTGTGACGTGATCATCATTTTGGCGGGTTAAATATATTACATGGTTTTTAAAATCCCGTGGTGAAGAGGCCCGTTGATGTTGAGCCGTGATCGGGTCAAATATATTACTTGGGGAAGACCCGGGGTGAGGAGGACCGTATCACGTGCTTGGATGTATGAGCCGGGGTCGGGTCAAATATATTACTCGGATTGTACCCGTGGTGGAGAGGCCCGTATCTCGTGCTTGGATGTATAAGCTGTGACTGAGTCAAATATATTACTCGGGTTTGACTCGTGGTGGAGAGGCTCGTGTCACATGCTTAGGTCTTACCGCGTCCGGGTCAAATATATTACTCGAGTCTTAACTCGTGGTGGAGAGGCCCGTGTACGTGTGTTCGACGATGATTGTATTACTTGGTGAATTATATATAATTTATTTTATTTATACCTTCTCTATTTTTTATAACTATAGCTTTGAAATAACGTATGAATTATTGTTTATGAAAACTTGAACTCACTCAGCTCAAGCTAAGTTTGTGTGTATGTTAGATTGACTTTTAGGTGGAGGATTAGAGATTTCCGCTTGGACGTGCTAGAGACTACTCGGACGGTTGAAGGCACATCTAGTCGAAGAATTAATAATGCAAACTGTTTCTTTTAAATTATTACCATAAGTATTTAAATTTTAATTTTGGTCACTTTCCCTGGTTTTGGGAATTTTGATGTTATCTATTCCACTGTTTACTACTCTGAAACGATTTTAATGAGATGAAGATTTCAAATAAAACGAATATTTTATTTACAATTGATTTTGAACACCTGTACCCGTGTTTTGGGATTTTTAATACTTAAACTTTTCCGCTGTTATTTACTCTGAACTTGTTTTAAATACAAAGAATCGTTTGGTTTTAAAATTCTGTGAATTTGTGGATGTGATTAACAACTGTAGGATTCCCGGGATACGGGGTCTTACACTTCGTTTGAGTCTAAGCATATAGGATGCTTAAATCTCTCATACTCATGCTCTGATAACAACTTGTAAGGCCCCAAACCCGAGAACCTTACTAACAGTTGGATTTATACTTGAACACAACTTTATTATCAGAGTTTACAAAAAACTTCATAGAATATTATTACATTTACATAATACTTTCTATCTAAAATGACTCTTTGGATGCCAACACCCTCTGGATAGCCCTGTGTGCACTCCAAGCTCCTTTACTTTCTTTAAACAATTGCCTGCATGCATACTAAAAGTCAGCTACCATAGTGAGTTCTAATTTACGACTCCACTTATACACCATGACTTATTCTTCATTTTTAACATACTCATATATATAAATAATACAACTTACTCATCTTACAATAAACACCAACTTGACATATTCCTTGCACTGTAAGTACGTAAAAGCCTGCCCTTTCTTATACTTACATCCTAACTCACAAAAGCATGTAGAGGCTGGCCCTCACTAGCACTTAAGTCACACAATTGATACACGAAAACATGTAGAGGCTTTCCCTCACTAGCACTTACGTTACATAACTTATACATGAAAGCACGTAGAGGCTTGCCCTCACTAGCACTTACGTCACACAACTTATACACGAAAGCACGTAAAGTCTTGTCCTCACTAGTACTTACGCCACACAACTTATACACGAAAGCACATAGAGATTTCCCTCACTAGTACTTACGCCACACATATTATACATGATAGCACATAGAGGCTTGACCTCACAAGTACTTACGCCACACAACTTATACACGAAAGCACGTAGATGCTTGCCCTCACTAGTAGTTAAGTGAAACCACTCATACACGCAAACATATAGAGGCTTAATCCTCTCTAATGTTTATACCACACACCGTTTACGTCCTACACGAAGTTAGAGGAATTTGCCATCCTAACTTACAACTATCACATGTAGGGCTCATAGACTGTACTCGCTTCTTCTTCTTCTTCTTCTTCACATTTTAGTATGTATACGGCAAACATTCACTTACATACTTCATCTCTTACATGCTTATATTTATATATATATATATATCTATGATGAGTATCATTACATAACTCTATTAAGAACTTGAAGGAAATCTTAATAACCAATGCTTTGTATAAAACTTTTTGTATGTTAATGTTATTTGATTGAAGTTTTATCACTTTTTATATCTATATTTACGATTACAATTATAAAAATTAGTTTTACACATATCTATTATTTTTGAATATATGAAAGTTTGTTATTACATAAAATTTACATATGTGTAAACTTATGATTTATGTCACACCCCGAAAATTTAACTTAGCATAATTTAGTTTAGTTTAGCAGCGGAAGTCTTAATTAAGACGTTTCTGGTGGTGACAAACGCCGATTAGCCACACAATATTTAAACACACACATACATAAATATACAAGTTGAAAATTTATTAATTAAAAACCAAATTGTTGGGTCGGATTTTTGATAAGAAAGACTGGAATCTTCTCAACGTCTCTTGAAACGGTTAAGTATGGACTTCGAGCAAGCTTAGACTATCGAGCATGGTTTTACTATTTCGAGCAAGATCTTCAGAACCATTTGTGGTTAATTCTTCTAAGTGTCAAGGCTTCGAGCAAGCTACACTTCAACGATCAAGAGTATTCTTCTATCGAGCATGGATTGACAATCGAGCAAACAACTTGATCATACAAGTTTTAACCAAGTGTTACGAGCACAGGATGGTCGAGCACGTGGAGACAAACATGGATGCAATAAGAAGATGTCATGTACTCAAAGCAAGGACTTCGAGCACAATTCAGTTCTCCGAGCAAGATTTACATTCGAGCATGCTAAAGATTGTTCAATAAGTCTAAGGACAAGATTGAAGACATCAAGAAGAATGAGCTTGCTCGATGGACTAGTTCGAGCAAAGCATGGACTGATCAAGAGGAATGAAGCTTTTTAGAGTAGAATATCTACACTGAAGATATTCTAAGTAAAGTATGCTCGAAGACACTCATCGAGCATACCTAGCATAGTGAGTCTGCTCGATCAAGATTGTTACCTTGCTCGAGGACTCTTACACTTGTATTTGTTTTTGTCTTTCATTATGTAATAGATAGGGATTCTAGAAGGATTGTCAGGGTCTATAAATAGGGTCCTAGGTTTCCATTTAGGGCATGGATAAGGACGCATGCAATACGAGAAACATTCCAAAGAATATTCTATTTGTTTCCTCGTACCGCCGCCGCCGTCACGAAACCCTAGACATTCCTTTCACTGTTTCATTGTATGATTTATTAAATACAGTGAATCTTTGTCTTTGATTATGTTCTTATTGATTATCTATTATTGTTTCGTGTTTACCACTTCACACCTTCGTTCCCACTCGATTGGATATCCAGATTCCGTCGGGATATTCAATAGGCCTTTGGGTAACTGAGTCAGTGTGTTCTTGTCAACCTTCTAAGGTTTCACCCGACTCACGGTCCTGACAAGTGGTATCTGAGCTCTGGAAGCTCGCTGAAGGTCACGAGACTGAAGGTTTGTGAAAAAGCTTGAAGTTTTACTCTGTTTCTCTGCTGCAAAAGACAGATCTGCTGAAATGGAAGACCAAGAAGTTTCTACCAACAAAATTCCTAGATTGCTCGAACAAGAAAAATATATCAAATGGAAGGTGCTGTTTGAGGCCGTTGTAAACTCCAATGACCCAGAACTTTGGAATTCTATCACAGACAGAAATTATGTTCCTTCAACTGCTCTGAACAACAATGCCATTGTTGAGCTAAAAATGAAGAAAAGGGACGATAAGGCACTGTCTATGCTGAAGTTAGGTCTATCTTAGGAAATATTGACAACTGTCAATCATCACAAAACTGCTAAGGATATGTATGATGCAGCTATTGATATGTTTGACGGCAACACAGAGCTGAGGGACATTAAAAAGGATAGACTAAAGCAACAGCTGGATAGATTCAAGTTTAAAGATGGAGAAAGATTAAAATCAATCCTGCAAAGGTTTATGGTGATTGTGAATGATATAAGAACAGCTAACCTGCAGATATCTGATTTTGAGCTAAACAAGAAGCTTCTGTCATCTTTATTTGGTGAGTGGTATACAACCAGCAAATTCATCAAGGAAAAGGCAAATTTCCCCAACTTTAAGTTGGATGATGTAATTGCATTCCTCAAGGCTGCAGAACATGAAATGATCGAAAACCACATGATTAGAGAAGATAAGCCCAGTTTTCAAGTGAACAATGCTCTTGTAGCTCCAATGGGAAATCTCTCAATCAAGAATCAACAGCCAATCATTGAAGAACCATCTGAGACAAGTTCAACATGTGGTGGACAGCCAAGATTTAATGTTTAGTTGATAGAAGATGATGTAGCCTCAACAGCAAGTGGACAGCCAACATTTGTGCAGAACAATACAACTCAAGGAACTGATTACCAAGCGCTGTTCTCTATGTTTACTGAGTCATATCATGCATTTGTGGCCAAGAACCTGATCAACACAAGCATTGTGTAGGAAGATCTTGAGCAAATTGATGTTGATGACTTGGAAGATATGGACATCAAATGGCAAGCTACCATGTTAGGTGTGAGAAGCAAGAGATTATACAACAGAACAGGAATATCAAGCTTCAATGGACCAAATGAGAGAATAGGTTTTGACAAATCAAAAGCCATCTGCTACAACTGTCAACAACATGGACACTTTGCAAGAGAATGTAATTTGTCCAAGCAAGTTGGAAACCAAGTGAATCAAAATCAGTTTTAGCAGAATCAGAATCAGAACTTCCAACATCAGAGAAATCAGATCACCAATCAAAACCCCCTATCAGAACCAGAATAGACCCCAGCAGCAACCTCTTCAATCTCAAAGAAATACCCAGATACAGATTCACAATAACCAGAACAGAGTCAATCAAAACAATGTGAATCAAGTTAGAGATCAAGGGAATGTTGCAGTGACTAGGGTACCTCAAGATGGGGAGTTTGACTGGAGTAACCACGCAGCTGAGATTGAAAAGGAAAATGTTGCTTTCATGGCTAAAGTGCAGGACAAACCGGAATCCTCAAATGCACAGGTACATTCTGATATTTCAATTTCTGATCTTCTTATTACAATTGATGAACTCAATCAGGAAGTTGGAAAATGGAAGACTGAATGTGGTAGAAAGGAAGCATTCCTAAATGTGTATGAAACGAGTGAAGCAACCTATGAGAATCAAATTAAGGGGCTAGAAGAAGATTGTATGCAAGCATACATAACTTAATCAAGAATGACAGCTGAGATTGAGGGACTGAAAAAGTTGTATGCTGAAGAGAAGCTGAAGAATGCTAATTTGTTAATTCAAATGGAATTCTTGAAAAACCTTGTGTCTACTGGAAACATAGTGGGATTTGTGGATAAAATGACAGAGGAAGAGAAATACAAAAAGGTACCACCACCTTTTTGTGACAGCTATCCACTAAAAGTAGACAAGGAAAGTAGAAATGAGTATTTGAAACAATTTAAGAATGTGTTTGAAGACAAAGCTGAATTTGTAAAACAATATGAAGATGTGATTGTTGATGAAGATGGAGAGTTTGTAATGATGCAGAATGAGAAACCAGAAGTCAAGAAGGAGATAAAGAAGGATGGTGAAAAAAAGAAATGGAGTGAATACTCTAGTGAGGAGAGTACATGCAGCTGTGCCAGTACAAAATCATCTAAGGGTAAGAAGAAAAAGAAGGGATCAAACAAGAAGAAAAATGAAAAGAGTCCCTTACTGCCAAAGATGACTCCCAAAATGAAGAAACATTATGAACAAATAAGAAAAGAACATGTGGTATTTGACACTTGTACAAGACCACATCAAGAAATCAAGAAAAGGAATGAAGTGCCAAAGAAATCTTCATATGATCAGTCCCATCCTCCAATCTATCCAGTTTTCTCTAATCATGAGCTGTTTGATATTGGAGATGTGGAGTATGTACCCATGAGAAGACTTGTTGCAGAATGAGAAGGAAGCTGTTCAAAATTACCATCCAAGTTGAAACAAATTGTGTTTGTTAAAGAAAAATATCATCTGGTACCTGATCTGAACAAGCCAATCAAAATGGACTTCAGCAACTCTCTATGCCCAAAGACTTCCCTAGGCTTTGACTTCCCCAAATCAAGTGATAGAATTAAAGACAAGCAAAAACTTCTTGAGTATATGGGTAGTTATGCCAAGGTATGGTGCAAGAAGTGTGATGCTTATGGTCATCACACTGATTCTTGCTGGTTTGAAGAAGCAGAGTTTGTGGTCCCTGATGTGGTTTGTGGTTTTGACATGAAAGGATACAAGCAGATGTATAAAAAAATACTTAAATGAAGAGAAGAACAACTTAAGTGATGAAGAGAAAAGATCATTTTTGGAAAAGAGACTGAGACAAGTTCTTAAAATCAAGAATGATACAAAAGTATCAAGCAAACCTGTAAAGAACAAAAGGTCAAATGACAAAGGAAATTCCAAAATGAGACCTGGTGTTCTTAATGGGGATGAAAAGTTCTTGATAAAGCAAGGTTATGAACCAAGAGGGTTTCAGTGGAAGACAAAGAAGGAGTCAAATGAATAGAAAGACTATGTGATAGAACAAAATGAAAACATGATCATGTCACAAGTTGTGAAAGTTGGATCAGACTCAGACTCAGAAGAAGAATGTGAAGTTGTCTATGATGATCCATTTCCACTTCCAGTTCTAACTCCTGATGAATCTTCATTTGTATCTGAATTACAAACTGATGCAGTTTGTGACTCAGAATCCAACTGATTCTCTTTTGTGTGTATGTGCAGGAACAGTCCTTGAACAGTAATGACTTATGGTACATGGACAGTGGATGTTCCAGGCACATGACCTATGACAAGGGAGCTCTTATCAATTATGAAAGAAAGTATGAAGGTCCAGTTGCTTTTGGGAGTGATGAAAATGGAGGGAAGATTGTTGGAAGAGGAACACTCACCAATGGCAAGGTATCCTTTGAGAATGTGCTGTATGTTGAAGGACTACAATATAATCTACTCAGCATTTCTCAAGTTTGTGACAAAGGGTACAAAGTGGCCTTCAATGATGAAAGCTGCCTAATTCTAAAGCCTGAGTTTGTGATTCCAACTGAGATGATCATGATGATGGCTCCAAGAGATGGCAACCTCTATGAACTGAGAATGAATACTGCTACATCTAGAGGTGGTTGATGTGCATCGGATATGTCTAAAAGAATGACCCTCACAACTAAGCTTTAAATATAAAACGAAAATCCTAAAACCACACACAACCGGCAAGTGTACCGATTGCAAGTAGTATAGACCTAGGAATTCCGAGTATTGAACACGTGGACACGTAAGAACGCTAATGATTACTAACCCTAGACAAGACCTACCTAAGAATAATATTTAATTGATTTTAATTTTGATTTTTCTTTTTATAAAATAATTTAACTGCACTAACTGGACTGACTGACACAAGTTACCAAAAATAGTAAACTTAACGGAAAACTGACTGTGTTAACTTTGGATGGAGAAAACGTCTACCTAGGTCTGAATCAAACTGTAGGCCTAACAAGCAAATGGATTGAATGATATCTTGACACCGGTTCCTAAAGATGACACGACTAAGGATCGCTCGGGCTCACTGGATTACCTCTCAGTCTCACTCAACAAACCCTAACTACTCAAAATCGACTAAAACGACCAAACCGGAAAACAACTGTTAACGTGTTCTAATGTTGACTCACCTCTCGGTCTCACCAACACTCGACCCTAATGGCAATGAATACTACACAACCAAGGATAGAGGAACAATTCAACTTAAACCAAAATAGATAAACCAGTCGCTCAAAACACCTAAACCTGACAAGAAACGAACTCGCTCTCGCGCAATTCTTATTCTAGCATGCAAAGGTAATGAGACAACCCTAACTTCTTATTACCTCTCGGTATGCTCTCCGAAAAGCTCGGTTTTTCTTCCTTTCCACCCTTTGCATACAAGATAAATAAAAATATGTAAAACCTATATAAAATAAGTTAAAATACATAAAATATAATATAATACGTAGATAAAAGGTGCGGAAAATACGTGTGTTTTACAACACATCAAATATCCCCACACTTAAGACTTTTTCGTCCCTGAAAAAGAATACTACACAGGATCATATCCGAGTTCAACCGACAACTCTTGGTTTTATTTATTTATTTATTATTATTAATATATTATTTATTTTTTTTCTTTTTAAAATATTAGAACAAGTGACCCGTTACCCAAATATTTCTTCTAACTTTCACCTAATAAGCTAGGTCAGGTCGATTGCCGGCATTGCTGTCCACTTAAACCCATGCCCCTAATACTTACCGAGGCAAATAAGGCGTGACAATTCTATTAATTTGTATAACTAAGTGGAACCCACACCTAAAGGCCCTGCTGCCACTTCACCAATTCCATTATGGTTTTACCGGGCCGAGTCACCCCAACTTGACTTAAACCTATTGCCACATGATTAAAACATTTCGACTCATATACAAACTATAAACTCTAGCTCTCTTTCAAGTGCACGCAATTACAAATGCATTCTTTTTTTTTTCTGCCTTTTGGCTTTTTGTATTTTTTTTTCTTTTTTTATAACTCATAGTACATAGCTTTGCATGAATAGAAACAAATACAAAAGATAAAACAACTAATATACAGACGATCATGTGACTCGAGGCTTGAGTATGACCCGGCTTTTCATTCCAGTCCTGTCACGAGCTTAGTTAAGCAAACAAAACCCCTAAGATGTTTCCCACTAAAGTCAGGCTATTTAAACGGTTCAATTAGGTCAACAACCAAACCGCCCTTTCATTCTCAAAGGCTGAGCCTACTGACACATCGATTACTGAGTCTAAACCTTTCGGTTACCAACACTACGTGCGGGTCTAATGGGCACTGTTCTTATTTATTATATATATATTTTGAAAACACACCAAGAATTTATAAAATAACAACTACTCGGTAATAATATCATTTCCTGTTTAACGTAGAGAAAACGAATTTCAAGGGACTATTTTTTTCAATTTTTTTTTGTTTGTTTGTTTGAAAATTTTCCTACAACTACGTCAAATAAACCCCATCCCCACACTTAGAACGAAATCGTCCTCGATGAGAACAAAGAAAAGAAATAAAATAAAATAAAAATGAAACAGAAAATAAATACAAAGTATACAAGACTTAACAAAGAACGGGTTACTCCCCTGGTTTGTGTGCAGAATCTTCAATAGCTGAGTAGTAACCAAATGACCGTATAGCATTTCATTCGCGGCCGCAACCTCGGGAGAACCTAATCCAAATGCCATCGTAGCTACCATGCGCATAATATAACCTGTAAAATCTTAAACTCGCTCGCATGTAGCGGCGTACAACACGGAAAACAAAAACATAAAGAAATAAACATATTTTTGTTTTTTTGGTTTTTATAATTTTTTTATAATTTTTAATTTTTATAATTTTTATTTTTTTTTCAATAATGGAACACTCCTTAAATCGACCGACTCGAATGGAGATTGAGTACGAGCGGTTTCATCTTGGAACATCCTGAATTAGACAAAACTAATAAAACAGATAGCACAAACATATAACAAAAATACAAACTCTACAACTCGAGCAGTCTCCTGAGTGGTGCATCCATCACGTCTACGTCTCGGAGAGCGAGTCAAGGTAGAATACTTCGACCGTCTGATCAGTCACCGGCTCGCCAATGTAGTGCTTCAGTCTATGACCGTTCACCTTAAACTTCCTGCCTTTATCTTCTATCTCAATCGTGCCATACGGGAAAACCTCAGTGACCGTGAATGGTCCCGACCATCGGGATCTCAACTTTCCCGGGAATAACCTCCACCGGGAATTATGCAATAAGACCAAATCCCCACACTTGAATTGATTGTTACCCTTCAACTTTATATCATGCAGTTCCTTCCTCCGCTCCTTATACCTGAACGACTGGGCGTAGGCGTGATCTCTCAGCTCCTCTAACTCGTGCAACTGGTGGAACCGAGTGGCCTCCGCGGCGGATATATCAAGATTGACCCTCTGTAGGGCCCACGACGCACGATGCTCTAACTCAACAGGCAGGTGGCAGGCCTTTCCATAAATCATCCGAAACGGTGTGGAACCAGTCGGAGTTTTGTAGGCTGTACGGAAGGCCCACAACGCATCATCCAACTTGTCGGACCAATCCCGACGATTCGAACCAACCGTTTTCTCAAGAATACGTTTGATCCCCCGGTTACTCACTTCTACCTGCCCACTAGTGTGTGGGTGGTACAATAAGACCAAATCCCCACACTTGAACTACTTGTTACCCTTCAACTTTCTATCATGCAGTTCCTTCGTCCGCTCCTTATACCTGAACGACTGGGCGTAGGCGTGATCTCTCAGCTCCTCTAACTCGTGCAACTGGTGGAACCGAGTGGCCTCCGTGGCGGACATATCAAGATTGACCCTCTGTAGGGCCCACGACGCACGGTGCTCTAACTCAACAGGCAGGTGGCAGGCCTTCCCATAAATCATCCAAAACGGTGTGGAACCAGTCGGATTTTTGTAGGCTGTACGGAAGGCCCACAACGCATCATCCAACTTGTCGGACCAATCCCGACGATTTGAACCAACCGTTTTGTCAAGAATACGTTTGATCCCCGGTTACTCACTTCTACCTGTCCATTAGTGTGTGGGTGGTAGGCGGTTGCAAGCCGATGGGTGACCCCATAGCGTCGCAACGCCTTCTCCATCTGCACATTGCAAAAGTGAGTACCTCTATCACTGATCAACGCCTTTGGGACACCAAAACGAGCAAAAAGGCTCTTGAGAAAACGGAGTACAACTCGGGCATCATTCGTGGGTAAGGCCTTGGCCTTAACCCACTTCGAAACATAATCCACCGCCACGAGAATGTACTTGTTCCCATGTGAAGATGGAAATGGTCCCATGAAATCAATGCCCCACACATCAAAAACCTCACAAACCTGAATAGCATTTTGGGGCATTTCATTTCGCGATGAGATGTTTCCGACACGCTGGCAACGATCACAACTCCTGACAAACGCGTGCACATCTTTAAAAATCGATGGCCAATAAAAACCGCAATCAAATACCTTCTTCGCTGTCAAACTCGCACCGTGGTGACCTCCTGTCGGTCCAACATGGCAATGGCTCAGAATCTGCCATCCCTCCTTAACGGACACACACCTCCTGATCAACTGGTCAGCACCTATACGAAAGAGATACGGGTCGTCCCACAGGTAAAACTTAACATCAGCAAAGAATTTCTTCTTTTGCTGGTAAGACATCTTCGGGTAGTACCCGTCCGCAAGATAGTTCACGAAGTAGGCGAACCATGGAAAACCCTCATCCTGAGCTGAAACAAACATGAGACTCTCTGTCAGAAAGTGGTCATTAATCCTGACCCCCGGCTCTCCTAAATCAGCTCCCTCAAGACGCGAAAGATGATCGGCCGCCGCATTCTCGGCCCCCTTTTTATCACAGATTTCAATATCAAACTCTTGAAGCAACAGGATCCATCGGATAAGGCGTGGCTTAGCATCCTATTTGCTAAAGAGATAAGGAATGGCAGAATGATCCGTGTACACAATCGTCTTGGACATAACAAGATAGGACCTGAATTTATCGAATGCAAACACCACAGCTAAAAGCTCTTTCTCGGTGGTGGTGTAACTCTCCTATGCACCTTTCAAGGTCCGGCTAGCATAGTAAATCGGATGGAAGTGCTTATCCTTCCGCTGTCCAAAGTATGTCCAAGAGATTCTTAACAAGTTCTGTTGGTGCATTCTGTGACCGTCGCTATGCAATTCTGACCAGCGGATCGTCACAGGCGAAGTTAGCACAACTTCGCCTAGGCGAAGTTATAACAACTTCGCCAACGGCGAAGTTGTAACAACTTCTGCCTTAGGCGAAGTTATCACAACTTCGCCCTAGGCGAAGTTATGAAGAACTTCGGCTACTGAAGCCCAAGCCCGTGAAGATTGTCTATATATACATGTGTCGTGTTAGGTTATGCAGGGTGAATCCAGTAATTCAGAGAGTGTGTGTTACAGTTTGAGTGTCAAGAGAGAGCAAGAGAGTGAGAGTCGTGTGAGACGACCCGAGGTAGAGCTCACCTCGGGTCAGTCGTGTTTCTGTTTATGTTACGGTATGTAACGTGTTTTATTATTATATGAATCTGCAGATTTGATTATCCATTCTTGTATTTGTTTGTGTATTTGATCGTGTACGTGTTTGTGTTCTTCGTCTATACACCATATACGAGTCTAGGAGGATTCCGCACTCCTAGACCTCGTGCGGATCTCGTATCGATCAGCACCGGGACTAACAAGTGGTATCAGAGCCTTAGGCTCTTACGCTATGGTTCGAGATCTGCGTTTTTGGTGTTTCTGGCACGTTTCTGTGCGTTTTCGGCCGAACAGCCGCCGCAGGCGAAGTTATTGGGTTCAGGCGAAGTTGTCGCTTAAATTTTAGGGTTTAGGCGAAGTTAGCAGCCAGGCGAAGTTATGGCCAGGCGAAGTTATGAACAGGCGAAGTTATGAACAGGCGATGTTATGGCCAGGCGAAGTTATGGCCAGGCGAAGTTATGAACAGGCGAAGTTATGAACAGGCGAAGTTATGGCCAGGCGAAGTTATGGCCAGGTGAAATTAAAAAAAAAAAAAAAAAAAAAAAAAAAAAAAATTGTTTGGAGTTTTCGTCTGTATGGCCGGGTGTACACGATTATTGTGAGACCAAAGATGTTGTTCCGTCAACGAGTGATCTTGTTATCTCTTGGTCTTACGTGTGAACAAATACGTGTCAACTCTGGATTTGGAGTTGAGGTTGTGAATGGGATATTGTTTGAAACTGGATAGTGACACATATTCGGGTGTTTGTGGGAAAGGAAATTGTTGTTGTTCGTGGTGACCAACCGAAGAAAGTCAAATTGAACTGAAGGTTTTTCGTCATTACTGGATTGCGGTCAGAGCATATTATTTATGTTATTTTCAAGGCGTTCGAGAATTGGATCCTGAAACGTGATGCTTATTTATACGAGTGAAGATTCTGGAACAAGTTGGATTTAACCGGGAATTAAAGTGTCTATGTTCTTGATTGTTATCCCTGGTGATTGAAGATGCTTCGGATTAATTAATGGTCATGTGTTAGATTCTGT
Organism: Bidens hawaiensis; assembly: GCF_021521415.1. Taxonomy (NCBI): domain Eukaryota; kingdom Viridiplantae; phylum Streptophyta; class Magnoliopsida; order Asterales; family Asteraceae; genus Bidens; species Bidens hawaiensis. The sequence continues at coordinate 96,318 of NW_027496814.1, read as the reverse complement.
CAAGGTGGTTTTGTGATGAAATTGATCACCTGATGTTGAGTAGTTGAAGATTAAACCTTATCGTATGCCGACGAGTTGGTGAAGTTGTGGAGGAAGCCCAACTTCATGTGTTGGTGAAGTCAGATGGACTCACGTGATTGGTTGAGATGATCTATTGGCACGAGGATGCATGCATTTCAAAGACCTCAATCGTTATAGTCGGAGAAGCTTACACTGAAGGGGAGATCTGATATGGAAGACGCTGGGTGATTGGTAGATTTGTGAAGCTACAGGACAGATTCAGACACGGCTGGTTGATGAACAAAACAGAAGATCATCAGTTAAGAGGGAGTCTGTTAGTGCATGTTTTGTAACAGATGATCTTTCGTGTTTGTTAGAATTGAGAGCAACGGTCAAAGGGGAGACTGTTGGTGCATTCTGTGACCGTCGCTATGCAATTCTGACCAGCGGATCGTCACAGGCGAAGTTAGCACAACTTCGCCTAGGCGAAGTTATAACAACTTCGCCAACGGCGAAGTTGTAACAACTTCTGCCTTAGGCGAAGTTATCACAACTTCGCCCTAGGCGAAGTTATGAACAACTTCGCCTACTGAAGCCCAAGCCCGTGAAGATTGTCTATATATACATGTGTCGTGTTAGGTTATGCAGGGTGAATCCAGTAATTCAGAGAGTGTGTGTTACAGTTTGAGTGTCAAGAGAGAGCAAGAGAGTGAGAGTCGTGTGAGACGACCCGAGGTAGAGCTCACCTCGGGTCAGTCGTGTTTCTGTTTATGTTACGGTATGTAACGTGTTTTATTATTATATGAATCTGCAGATTTGATTATCCATTCTTGTATTTGTTTGTGTATTTGATCGTGTACGTGTTTGTGTTCTTCGTCTATACACCATATACGAGTCTAGGAGGATTCCGCACTCCTAGACCTCGTGCGGATCTCGTATCGATCAGCACCGGGACTAACAAGTTCAAGTGCCAAGACTTCAAGACAGTGTCTACACCAATGGACACACATGAGAAAATGGTACCTGATGAGAAGGGGGAGCCGGTGGACCAGGATGAATATAGGGCCAAGATAGGATCACTGATGTATCTTACAGCATCTAGGGCAGATATTATGTTTGCTGTGTGTGTCTGTGCAAGATTCCAAGCTAACCCCAAGGTCTCACATATGCTAGCAGTGAAGAGTATTTTCAGATATCTCAAAGGAAAACCAGATTTGGGGATCTGGTATCCAAAGAACCCACCCTTCCTTTGACTTGATGGCCTACACATATAGTGACTATGATGGTTGCAACATGAGTAGAAAATCAACTTCAGGAGGATGCCAGTTTCTAGGGAACAGGCTGGTGTCATGGCAATGCAAGAAGCAGACTACAGTGTCCATTTCAACTGCTGAAGCTGAATACATTGCTGCATCCGCTTGCTGTGCACAGGTTCTATGGATTCAGAATCAACTGCTGGATTATGGTATGAATTTCTTACTTACTCCTATTTTAGTTGATAATACTGCTGCTATGTTCATTGTTAAGAATCCAGTCCAACATTCTAAGACTAAGCACATTGAGATTAGACATCATTTCATTAGGAACTGTCAGGAAAAAGGCTTAATAGAAATGAAAAGGGTAGATACATATGATAATCTGGCTGATTTATTCACCAAACCTTTAGATAAAACCAGGTTTCACTTTCTGTTAAAATGCCTAGGAATGATAAATGCTAATGAAGTTTGATTGAGGATGTGTGCTTAAGTGAGGTGCTTACAGATTATCTTTGTTACTCACTTTGAATGTTTGCATGATGATTTGCTATGCTTAACTGATCATTCTGAATGCATGAATCATGTATGTGACTGTCTTTGTATTATGTTCATTACAACTTTAAGTACTTTGATCTGTGCTTGCATGATGTATTTATGTGGTTTAAGTAATTCGAGCGTAAATCTGTGCTTGATACTGTGCTTGTTGCTCCTCGAGCACAAGCAAGAGTACTTGGAAGACTTTTCTAAGTCTTTTGAGAGCAGATGTCATGGCCCAGTTGCTCGAGCATAGATTCGTACCTTGAAAAACTTTCTAAGTATTTCGAGCATGACTCTGTGTTTGTTGGTATGTTTGATGTTCTTCGAGCACAAACAAACCATACTTGAGATCCTCAAGTAATTAGAGCACAAATGATATGTTATTACTAGTCGAGCATGGACACTTGCTCTGGAAAACTTTCCAAGTATTCCAAGCACAAGTCTATTGCTTGAGCACACAGTTTAAGTCTTTTGAGCACAAGCACTAAAATGATAGATCTAAAGGTTGCTCGATAGACTTCCGAGTATGCTCGATGAATCTCTGAGCATGCTCGATAGACTTATGTGTTATCTGAATGATTTTTACTGTCTAGATGAATGTGTTTGATATGGTGAAAGTGTGTGCTTGTTAAATGTGCTTAAATGACAACACTGTTTTCAGAATCAATGTTTTCAAATGAACTTTCAAAAGAAATGTTTTTCAAACTGTTAAATGTTTTTGACTAAGCCACATTGTTTTTGGTGATCTCATAAGAGATATGATAAGATTATTCAGTTATAAGCTTTGTTGAAGCTTAAAGGTTTTTGGATAGAAATTGTATCCAACCTTATGGGAAATGATAGTATATTGCTTAAAATCCCTAACCCATGGAATATAGGCTTAAAGGATTTCTGTTCAGTAAATTGACATTTTGCTTTGAGTACCTATTCACGAGTGTAGTGACATGAGTGATACAAATATTATGAAATTGCTAAGTCTGATGTGGTGACTCATTTGAAGACCAAGGTATGTTGATGTGCGTCGGATATGCTTAAAAGAATGACCCTCATAACTAAGCTTTAATATTAAAACGAAAATCCTAAAACCACACACAACCGGCAAGTGTACCGATCGCAAGTAGTATAGACCTAGGAAGTCCGAGTATCGAACACGTGGACACGTCAGAATGCTAAAGATCACTAACCCTAGACTAGACCTACCTAAGAATAATATTTAATTGATTTTTGATTTCTCTTAACTTAACTGAACTAACTAGACTGGCTGACAAAAGTTACCTAAAATAGAAAACTTAATGACAAACTAACTGTGTTAACTTCGGATGGAGAAAAACGTCTACCTAGGTCTGAATCAAACTGTAGGCCTAACAAGCTAATGGATTGAATGATATCAAGACACCGGTCCCTAAAGATGACACGACTAAGGATCGCTCGGGCTCACTGGATTACCTCTCGGTCTCACTCAACAAGCCTAAACTACTCAAAATCGGCTAAAACGACAAAATCGGGAAACAATTGCTAACGTGTTCTAATGATGGATCACCTCTCGGTCACACCAACACTCGACCCTAATGGCAATGAATACAACACAACCAAGGATAGAGGAACAATTCAACTTAAACCAAAATAGATCAACTAGTCGCTCAAAACACCTAAACCTGACAAGAAACAAACTCGCTCTCGCGCAATTCTTATTCTAGCATGCAAAGGAAATGAGACGACCCTAACTTCTTATCACCTCTCGGTCTCAAAGAAGGTGTTTAACCGCTGTACTTAATCCAATATATCATGCAACAAAACCCTACGGTGGTACCTACCGCAAACAAACCCTAAACATAAGTCTAGAATCAAACAATGCACCGATCAATCAACACAAAACTAATCAACCGACACAAGGGGTTTATGCAATGAATTATCGAAATTTCCAGCCCTTAAACACAACCTATTTCATGTCTAAATCAAACTTTACAATAACAATATACGTCTATCAATCAAACAATCCAACAAGCTCATCAAACTTTAACAATTATCATCATCCCTACGTAGAACTAACAAGATTAACCTCTCATACTTTTTGGCAGCAAACACTCAATAAAATCATCATAAAACTTATACCAATCATTTTAACAATCATTCAACGATCAACAATAATCATAAACAAGTCAATCTCTAACACAATTGCAAAACTATGTAGTCAATTGAACAACTAAAATAATATGATGAACAATGTAAAAGATGGAAGGATATGGAGTGATTCCGGGCTGCTCCTTGGCTGTAAAACTTGTCGGTGAACGATCCCATCACTTGGTTCTTGCTTCTTCTTCCTTCCTTAGCCTCCACACGTCCAAAACCCTAGCTTTCTCTTTTCTTTTCTTCTTTTCCCTTGCTGCCGATCGGAACTCTCTAGCGGCTGTTAGGTTTTATTTTTTTTTTATATTATAAGTATAATGTAAGACTTGGGCTTCCATGATGCATATGGGTCGGGCTTTGAGCTTTGTCTTGAACTTGTATGCGTAAAAGGCTCGTAAGCTACTCAAAAAGTCCCGGTTTCTTCCTTTCTTTCACCCAAAACCTACATGATTATTAAAACTATGTAAAACCTATATAAATCAAGTAAAAACACATAAAATATAATATAATACGTAGATAAAAGGTACGGAAAATATGTGTGTTTTACAACATATCATATGTTTCCTTGCATATCTCTCCGAATGATAGGCAGAAAGGCAATTATTCAATCATACACGAGCCTGTTGGTGTTTTGGTCACACAAAATATATTTAGTATCTGAGCAGATATAAAAGAATAGCTGTACAAAAGCTTATCAAAAATAAAAGATAGAAATAGAAAAGGGAAAATATAGAAAAATAATATTACTTTAAAGTAGTATATCAAATAATATAAATCATGACTTAAGGGGACTAAGGGAACTACAGGGGTGGGGCATCCAAATAAGTCCTAAACACCCTGAATGTAAGGCTTGTAAGTTCGGATGGCATGTAAGTCCAATATTCAACCTTACAGTCTGATATCTATATAAATTTTCAAATAAACTGCTCATTAAAACAAATTTTGACCAAGGCATCAAGGGGTTGAAGTCAAATTGGGGTGATTAGAGAAAGCTAAATAAGCTTTGAGCAAGGTTGAATAAAATGTTGTCACAAATTTTGAGTTTGTTTCTTCCTCAAGAAGTGCTTGAAGCATTGATTAAAATGAAGAATCAAGAAGATGAGGAGGAAATTTTTAAGAACTAAAAATTCCCCCATCCCCACACTTGGGATACATTGTCCCCAATGTATGGTTTTGAGAATTTAAAAACTCCACTTCCATTCATGAAAAATTGGTGTTGTCCCCAACATAGTGTCGAAGAGAAATCCACAAGAATTTCCCCACACTTGGTTTTTGCTAAGATGGTAACTTAAAATACCATTAATAAAAAACAAACTAGAAGTTATAGAGCAAAATAAAAAAAAAATATACAAAATGTACAATTACCATCTTTTTGAAACTTTTATGACATTCAAGGTGGGTGACTGGCCCACTCCCGTGCAGCCTTCTCGTTATAAGCACGCTCTTTTTCAAGCAACTGTTGCCAGTCTTCTGGCAAACCAGGGTCGGGCCCGAACATCCTCATCCTCCACCCTGGATCACTTAGGTTAGGTGGATGTCTCACTTTTTTCTTCCTTGGTCGGCCACCTTTTTCTGCCACCTTCTCACTCTGTTGATGCTCAGCTTCTTTCTTCTCAACTGACTTGTCAATCACAAAACACTCCATTTTTGTGTGATCCTTGCTCAAGGATACACACTTGTTAACAAAATCTACCTTCAGACTTTCCTTGTCAATAAAAGGGTCAGTAGTATTTTCAAATAATAATAACCGTTTATCACAATTCCCACGTTTAATTCCCAGTGTCCCCTTAGCACAATCAATCACTGCAAGTGAAGTGGCGAGGAAGGGTCTACCCAATATGACTGTGGGTTGTGTATTAGTTACATTTTTAGCATAACCAAGAACTAAAAAGTCAGCTGAGTAACAGAAATCCTCCACATGTACCATTACATTATACATCATGCATTGGGGAAGTGTATGGGTTTGATCCGCTAAAACCACGGTGGTGTTTACTTTTTGTAGCGGACCAATCTCATATTGATCATATAAACTACCGGGCATTATACTAACACAAGCTCCAAGATCTAGCAATGCCCAATCAATTTTAAATTCACCAATTTGGATTGATAAAAGGGGCACTCCTGGGTCTTGAAGTTTACTCGGGATAATATTATTATCAACCCGCTCATCCCTTATTTTGATTAATTTGTCATTTAAACATTTATCACAAGAACAATTTTCATAAAAAGATATTTCATTCGGTTGTAATTCAGAGTTGTTTTGAAAAATTGTTTCATAATTACTCACATTTTCAGTCTCATCACTAATATCTTCCACCACCCCATCAACAAACTATGGTGTTGGATCAACTTGAACACTAGAAATTCCAAAATTAGGTAAATGACTTACCGCATTGATATGCCCGTTGTTCCCCTTCTTTAAGCTCGAGCTGTTTTTCTTCAAATTCTCAACATCAGTTGCAAGTTGAACCATTTGAGTGGTTAACGATTGAATGGCTTTGTCACGGACTTTATCCTTTTGCATGCGCACTTCATCAAGTTGATTTCTCCTTTGCATGTCTTGTTGTATCATCCTAAGCATATACATGACTTCATTCCCACTTGATGAAATTTGACCCGAACACCCACTTTGACCACTTCCCGTTTGTTGAAATTGACTTTGAAAGCCTTGATTGTTATATTGTTGGCGTGGAACATAATTTCCTTGATTCCCTTGGAAATTCGGATTAGATTGAGTATCCGGATTCCCATAACGAAAATTGGGATGATTTTTCAACTCGGGGTGGTAAGTGTTTGAATTCATGTTATAATTTCGACCACCTCCCCCTTGACCTTGAAGTGCATTCACTTTCTCTACTTGTGCTTGCCCCACCATACACACATCAGCCACATGACCCAACTCATTGCAATTTGTACAAACATCAATTCTTTGGTTAGTGGTTTGTACTCCTACATCTTCTACGGCATGGATTTGCGGTCTTCCAATTACCGGCCTTGCTTTTCTTGCAGTTTGAGCCTTTCTCTTTGATGTGACCGACATTTGCTCCAAGAATTCCCAATCATCTTGTTCATAATTGGTACCGAAAGTACCATTTGTGATTGACATCAAATCCCTTTCATCTTCTGCATTCAACCCTTCATGAAAAGCATTCAACAACTCCCAAAGAGCTATACCATGATGAGGACAATTCTTGATCATCATGTTGAGCCTCTCGAATGCTTCATGAAACATTTCACCCGATTGTTCTTGGAAAGACCTTAAACTTCGTCTCGCATCATTAGTCTTTTGGGCCATATAAAACTCTTCCAAAAACCTTTGTTGCATTTCGGCCCAAGTGTAAATCGATGCGGATGGCAATGTGTAAAACCATCTCTTCGCCTTATCCTGCAACGAAAATTGAAATAAAACCAATTTCATCTCATGCGGTGAGAAACCTTGACCCCCAATTGTGTTGCAAATAGAGTCATATGCCTCCAAATGAAAATAGGGTTCTTTCGTTGCTAAACCCCTGTACTTTGGTAAACTTTGGAGCGCATTGGTTCTCACCTCAAATGTTCTTCCTTGGTGGTTTTGAGGAATAACCACCGGAGATGGGTTATTGGTGATGATCGCTCGAAAATGAGCTTCAATTCCCTTAACCATTTTCCTTGCATGTCTTCTTGGTACCCCCAATGGTATTCTTGGTTGGCCCATTTGTCCGTAAACGGGCCTTTGTTGCATATTTTGTTGAAATTGTAGTTGAGGATTTGGTTGTTGGTATTGGGGGTGTTTTGGAACTTTTTGCAATGGTTGTGGTTGTTGTACTTGATTGATATTCGGGCCACCCCATTGCTGCACTTGTTGTTGCGGTTGAAGTCCGGATCCATACCCAAACTGCCCTTGCAACCTCAATTGATTCCCATCAACCCCACTTACATATCCTTCTTCAAATTCTTCATACCCTTCATTGCCGTCACCATACCGTGACCCACCAATTAAATACGGGCCCGATCTCTAACCCGGTGAAGTATGAGTTATAGGTGGGTCTTGAGCAAACGTGTATGGTTGTTGATAAAGTGAATTTTGTTGAGATTGGAAGGATGATTGTTGTGGTGAGTTTGGTGATTTTCCTTGAATAGGCATGAAAGTGGTCAAGGGTGGAAGGTTAGGTGGTGGTTGAAAACTAAACACGGTTGAAGTCGGTACACTTGTAGAGATTGTAGTAGTAATGGGTTCAGTGGATGATGGATTTTCAGCATCGATGGGTGGCGGCATTGGCGGTAAAGTTTGTTCCGAAGCCATGTTTGTGGTTTCAGTTGTTCGACCTTGTGTGCTTGGTGATCCAATAATCTTGATTTCCCTTTGTAGAATCTGGTTTTGACGAAAAGTTCTCTCGATTTCAGGATCAAATGCTAACGGTGATGACGACCGAGAGCGTCGTGTATGCATAAACCTGTAAGTACCTGCACACCAGCACAACCCGCGTAAAACTGACAATAAAGATTTAAACAAAAACTACAAAAATAACACACGTTGCGCACTACTCCCCGGCAACGGCGCCAAAATTTTGACGCGAGGTCGAAGACTCGCGCAAAAATAAACCAAATACAACTAATTAGATAGTGGTAAATGGGTGTCGAACACGAAGAGTTTGTGGAATATGCGTTTCCGAGTAGCTTACAATTAAACTAATATAAATGTAAATGACAGGAAGTAATTTTCAAGTTGGTTTTTTTATTAGATTTTAAGAACTAAATTAGCTAATACGAAAGTTGTAAACAATTGATCGAACAAGTATTTCTCTTGGAATTCGGGTTATCACGCAACACTCTTGTTAAGGTTCAATGGATAAATCATAATATCTTTATTTTGTATAAATGTGATTATTTGTGATTAATCAAGAACTAAGTACTCGGATTACTAGAACGCAAGGTTGTTACTTGTTAATCAATCAATATGTTCTTAACCCTAATTCCTTCGACTAAATCTCAATTGTCAATGACACCAAGAATGTATAGAACGAAACTAGGTTTAACACGATATGGACAAATTACAAACAATCAAACAAACATCATAGTTATACTAACATCAACAATTAGATAACCAATCCAATTCAAGAACAATAAACGTAAGTGTATTGTGAATAACCTTACATCCAAGAGAAACACCAAAGGGTTTAGCCACACATAATTGGCATTATTGATTCAATCTTTAATCCAAAGCAATCCAAGATTATAGTGTTAATCTCCAATTAAAATCACCCAAAAGATTGTTTCAAGGCACCAAAATCACCCCACAACAATTGCTATCCCGTGAGTCAAGAATTGATGACGGGACCAAACATATGAAATATGTCCGTTTAACCTGAGCAACCGACATGATTTTAAGCAACAGAGCAAAACAGTTGATTTTTTTTAATAAGCACACACACACACACACACACACACATTCTTTTTGTAATTTTCTTCGTATTTTTCTTTTTCTCCCCCTAAATTTGTACAGAAATTATGTAAAGAAAAAAAATTTATGTACACAATTTAAACCTCAAAAATACTCATTCCTCAAAACGTAGCATCTTAAGAAACCCTACAAGCACATTGTATCTGGCTGTTCCGACCGGTTTAGTAAATAGGTCCGCCACATTATAATCAGTGTGGACCTGTTCAAGATGAATTAGCTTCCGGTTGTAACAATCACGAATAAAATGAATTTTAATATCTATGTGCTTGGTTTTAGAATGTTGAACCGGGTTTTTAACAATGGAAATTGCAGCAACATTATCACAGAAAATAGGAGTATTAAGAAATTCTAAACCGTAGTCCATCAATCGATGTTGCATCCAGATAACCTTTGTCACAAATCTGATAGACAAGTACCCTTCTGTGTAATCTTTCCCTTCTCCCCTCTCGCAAGGGAAACATACCCTCCATTAAAGATTTGAATGTCATGCAGTTGAGATATGTCTCCTGTCATGTGCCAGGAACAACCACTATCAACATACCGCGGTCTGATGATATTCCTCCATAGCCGTTCCTGCAACATGTGCGAGATCAGTTAGATTTTGGTACCCAGTCCATAGTCACTCTGGGCACACCAATTTTATAAATTTTAGATACGGGTAACTAAGACATGTCTTCCCGATTATCCAGAATTGTACATGAGGGTTTCTGAGTTTTGGAAACTGGAAACTTAGGTAACCATTTGTATTTCGGTTTTAAAATTTTTTGGCTCACACAAATGATTTGCTTTGTCTCAGGTTTACGATCGGAAGACCGTGAAAGATTTGATTTGTTTTTTAATTTCGATCTCGAAACGTGTGAAGGTCTTGAAACCAAACTCAGTTTTCTGACGTGTTTTCGAGACATGGCAGGAGTTGGTTGTCTAACTTTGGCACGATCGGCCTTGTCTCGAATCCAATTTCCATTAGAAGGACTTGCCTTGAAATACTTTGATTTATTTGAATGTGATTTGTTGAAAGTATTCTGAGGCACGCTCCTCTAACGGTGCACATAATATGGGACATAAAGACGTTGCGGGCAGTTTCTCGCAATGTGACCAGGAATGCCACAGTTGAAGCAAGTTTGTTGCTTCACATGTAAATCTGGGTGGCTAATTCCTAGTCTCGATCTACTTTGCAAATTTGCTGTTTCGCATCGACCTTAGTTGTTGATTTACTTGCACTTTTCATGCCTGTGTTTACTTCTTTAACAGGTTTTGGTGGTGTGTATTTACTAGCATTTTCCTGTTTAACATCAGTATTTAAAGATACATCACACTTATTAATACTACTAGAACATTCAACCACACAATTGTTTATGCTCTTAAAAACAGAGCCCACACAAGCATTAGTCTTAACAGAAGATAAATCACACAATTCAAAACAAGCATTATTAAAATTGTCTTTATTAGGCAAAACAAGTAAATCTTCCTCATCGTCCAACCAACCCTCAATGATTACTTCATCTGCATGCGAAGTAGAAACAATAGTATCATTCACTTTCACAACTGATTGAGCTGGTTTGACAAACCCGGGTATTATCCTTTCATTAATTTCAGGTTTGCCATATTTCAAAGATTTCTCTTTATCTTCCTCAATAACAAAAGGAGAGGGAGTATAATTATCATTGTATGGAGGTGGAACCTCATTATACCCAATTCCCTCACCCTTCTTTTCTTTCCATCTTAATTGCTTTTCAATCCTTGACTCAACGACCGCACTAGAAACATCAAACTTTTTAAAATTGAACTCAATGTTTTCAAATTTATTCGTTAATTTAGCTTTTTCCAAAATAGATGCTTCAAGTTTGGCGATTAGATCAGCAATTTTCTTATTGGCATTTAATATGTGACAACACTTGACACTGAAATCACTTTGCAGTTTTGAAAAGTCTTTGTTTGATGCTTCTAGTTTTTCTATAAGACCCTTCTCAAGTTTCTTAAGAGTATAGTTTTCGTGTTTTATATTTTCCATTTCCCTAATCATATTGCTATTGTGAATTTTATACAATCCTACTTTATCAATACATGATTGGGAGCATAATACAGGACTTACCTCGGATGGTCTGGAAGATGTGAAGGCCATGAACTTACCTCGGATGACTGGCCCAATGAATTAGAAGCCACTTAAACAAAATTCAAAGCCCAACTAAGTGAGCCCAATGCTTTCAAAAGCCCGAGAACCTTGAACAGTAACCGAGAACACCTGAAACTTGACCGAGAATAAGCAAAACTAGCCGAGAACGTTGAAACTTAACCGAAAACCTTGAACAGTGGCCGAGAACTTTGATCATTGACCGAGAACTCTGATACTTAACCGAGAACTATCAAATCTGCCCGAGAACTCAAAGATCTTCCCGAAAACACTGAAATCTTCCCGAAAACACAATAAAGCCACCGAGAGCTATTAAAAGCTCAAGATGTGGTGATCTTTGAAGATATGATCAAATCTCGAGAATAAGGAAGGTTCTTGATTTGGCAATCTTAAAGATAGAATCAAATCCCGAGAATGAAGGGATTTGAATTTAATTCAAAGATTAACTCAAATCCTTTCAGAAAAATCTCAAGAACCCGAAGAACACGAAGAACAATTCTTCAAGATCTAGAAATCTTCAACCACGAACACGCCCGAAAGTCACTGGTAGAATCCTTGATATCACCAATAACCGAGCCTAGAAAAGGTCTATAGGCTCTGATACCAATTGTAAGTCCCGTGATGGATCTTTCAATGTGATATCAATGTACTTAACAGTTAGGCGGAAACTAACCGCTAAGTTGATTCTGTGGTAAACGATCAAGAACACACTAAACACAATAAAGAAGCTTCAAAACACACATATATTATACGTCGGGTGCTTAAGCCCTTAACAACTTACACGGTCGAATAACAATGTACGAACAACCTTGATGATCAACAACCCTACTATGAGTTACATACATTATATATATAGACTACCAACCTAGGCCCAAAACAAAGTGAAGCCCACCGAAATCAAGATTTCAGTTTACATATATTAGCCCAATTAAGCCCAAAAACTACGTCTAATAAATAAAGCATAAACCATAAATATAGCCCAACACGAGTGCATTAAATCGAGATGTGTATGTATTAATGTCAGCTCCTTCCATGGTTAAATTCCAGAAATCATACTCAATCTTCTGGAGTTCATTTATAGGGCAATACTCTTGCAACAACAATTCCTTTAACTGCTCCCAAGATAAGCTGTACGCTGCTTCTTCTCCCATATTCTGGATTAACGAGTTCCACGCCGTACTTAACTCTTTCAGCTGGAGAACAATTACTAATCTTCATCACGAATTCCATCTTTTCGATCCACCTTACTATTTCTAGAGGTCCTTCAGCTCCTGAAAAGGTTTAGGGTTACACCCCTGAAATGTTTTGTAGGTACATCCGAGTACCTGACTCCCTGTTACATAGTTTTCATAACCATTACCGATTATTAAATTAATCACAGTTTGAATCAATTTAAAAGTTATTTCAATCCTTTTTCTACCTGAGGGGTTACCCGTAACAGTTCCAGTGCCGGTTCCATTCGGGGTACCGTTCCCGGTCCCATTATCCAAGTTTTGACCTTGGTTAATGTTCTGCTGTTCCATAGCCGCGTTAACATGTTGGGCAATTAACTAGGCTAGTTCCTCTGGGGAGGTGGGTAAACATGATCCTCGAGCTGTGCTCTGTCTAGTCCTTGGTGGCATTTTCTTTTGGGCATAACAAAGCAATATTAGATTTGGCACAAAGTTTTACAAGTAATAATTCAGCAATAAAATAATTATACACATATCACAATTATAAAGGAAAATTCATAACATAAATCATCAAAATGTGGGACCAATACATACTGGTATCCCAAAAATCTCAGAATTTTCCAATCACAATTACAAATAGGCCGAAAGTGCCTATGCAACATACATAGAAATAAATCATAAAAACATCCAGAATACCTACCATCCCTTCTTCATCATCACCATGACCTCCAAGTTCCCCATACCATCATCTCTCATTGCGGACCCGGCGGTGGTGACGATAATCCTAATACCCACCGAAGGTGTTCCATACGAGCCTCGACCCGATACAATCTCGGCAGAACCTCAGAGAACGTCTGAATATCGAAAACCTCTGTCGTCTCCAGGTGTGATACACGACCATTAAGATGGCCAATAGCAGAATCCTAAGTGGCCATCCTATCCCGGATGTGGCCCATCTGTTGGTCACAAGCGGAGCATCGGTCCATCCGCGGTTCGCTTCCCTCTCCGAGTGTACACCTTCAAAGGCTTTGTCACCAGTGCGAGTGAAGGGGTCGCGGTCGGTGGTGGGGTAGGAGTGGTAGCGGCCGGGGTGGTAAGTCGAGTAGGTGCGGGTAGGACCAATATGGGTGGTGGGGTCACAGGGAGTGGGGCACTAGCAGATGCGGAGGCCTTAACCGCTGCCCTAGATGATTCGAAGTTCTTGCAGAATGAGCTTCAAGAGAATGATTCCGAGTTCTTCCAGAATGAGCGGTCTCCACGACAATCATAGCTGCCATGGCCTCCTTAGAGGGAGTGATCTCAGCATCGGGTGTCTCGGTCGTCCACTAAGTGACACATGCTTGGGTAGTGACCTTCCTAAATTGGCTGACAGGAGGTAGAGGGACCGATACCCAACCATCCGTTACTTGTACCAGCTTTCGCAATGCTCATGTAAGCAAAGGTGGAGAAGTCTCTTGGCGGGGGTGGTTTAATGAAACGACGTAAGGCAGCTGTTGCTTCCGCTAGCTGTTGTTCCGGGGAAGTCAATGGTATCGACCGCGGGGAGGGTATGTCCCAAGCCTCGCTATCCGTGTCGGTGACGTCGATAATGTTACTAGGCAACTGTGACATAAGATAAGAAAAATTGTGCTAAGTAATTTGTGTAACTGATGTGATCTAAATTATACATATTATTATATAAATAATCCCTACTTTTAACTGCTTTTTAGCAAAGTTTTTATTGAATATATTTCTATTTGGCTCGTATTTGAATTTTAAAGGTATTGAGAAACAACGAGCTATAATATAGTACTTTTGCTAAACTTGAGATCATCGAACGGATATCCGAATAGATATTATATTACTATTACTATTATTCCAAATATTTTAATCCATATGACAACTAATAATAATATATCTAAGTATAGGTAAAACAAAAAGAAAATTTTGGTGGAATTCACGAACAGGAAAAGAAAAAAATAAAGAAAAGGCTGCCACATTTAAGTAAATCATAAATTGGATAATGAATGGAATCTACAACCCATCAAATCTTTTGAGTTAACTAGATATTTGGTATAATAATTCTTGTGGGCTGAACTTAATGGGCTTATACATCATAACAGGAGGAGGTCACGAAAGGGTTTTTAAGGGGGAGCAGCGAAGAAAGGAAAAGGGACGGCTGGATTTTTTTGGAGCACAGCTACAATTTGAAATAGAAAATAGACGAGGCAGTCGCGGTGCAAAGGAGAAAAAGAGAAGCAGGCTCGTAGCTTAACTATTTATATTCTCTTTTCTTATGAACCGTATTTTTTGTCTTATCTGTTTTTGGTTCATGATTGTTGGCTAAACCTCCTAGCTACCTAGGTTGAGATGAGTATTGGTTTTGTTTGACGGTTTATTAGGTTTTGACTAGTTACACTACGTATTATTAATGAAAAGCTTTATTTTATTCGATCTTGGATGTGTTAGTTATTGTTTTTATATAATTTTTGCATGTGATTCCCCTTATTGTCTTGATTGGGTGATTTTGTGTCGTTCGGTTAGGGTTATTTGGTTAGGTCTTAGACTTGGTGTTTTTGATCTATTTGTGGTTAGCAAGACCATAGGAATCTTTTATGCAATTAATTATTAAAATTCAATAGGTTCACCTTCTTTGTGACCGAGAGGTAATAGGGAGTCGGTTTGTCTCGCGTCTTTATTCGGTTAAGTTATAATTGCGCGAGAGCGAGTTTTGGCTTTTTCTGGTTTAAATTTGCGTGCCAATAAGAGTCCTAGATCAAGTTAGATATTGTTATCCCTTTATCCCTAGAGTTGCTAGTACCAATTTTTAGCGGGTTTTGTGTCGTTGAGACCGGGAGGAGATACGTCATTAGGGTACCTTAGTAATCTTTATCCTGGTAGGTTAATTAAATCTTCTTAGATTTTGTGAGGGTTAGTTGGTGAGACCGAGAGGTGATCTAGCGAACTTTAGTGAGCCTTAGTTGATTTATTTATTTTTAAGATCCCCGTGTCGTGTGATTAGTTAATTCCGTTAGCCGTTGATCTGTCAATAGGATTCTTCCCGTTATTTTCGTTAAGTTAAGTAAGTTAAATTAGTTTAAATTAATTAAAATAAAATAAGAAAGATAAAAAAGTTAAATATTTTTATTAGGCAAGTTAGGGTCTAGTTTTCCGAGCCACCTCACGTGTCCTTGAGTTTGATATCCGGACTTCCTTTTTCTTTGCTACACGCGATTGGTACACTTGCCGATTGTGTGAACTAGGTTAGGTTGTTTGGTTTTTAAAGCTTAGTTGTGAATCGCATTCTATTTATATATATATATATATATATATATATATATATATATATATTTTCGCACATCAGTAACATATAAGTAAACTAAATGAAATATGAATTATTATTTATTGTTTTTGACTTTGTGAAGCAGGGAAAATGTTTTTGTGTTCAAATATTCCAGTTATAGTTTAGAAATTTTCCTACCGAAAATTCCTAATTCACTATAACCGTTGGCTCTGATACCAACTTCTGTCACACCCCGAAAATTAAACTATGCATAATTTTGTTTAGTTTAGCAGCGGAAGTCTTAATTAACACGTTTCGGGTTGTGACAGACGCCGATTAGCAACACAATATTTAAACACACACATACATAAATATGCGAGTTGAACATTTATTAATTAAAACCCAAATTCAAGTTATCAGAGTACTTATTATTTAATAGTTTATGTCCAACTGTCGGGATTTGGAAAAATCCCTACTTTTCCCAATTCCTCTTCACGATGCCTCCTGTTTTCCTTTACCTGAAAACACGTTTAAAATATACGTCAACACATTGGTTGGTGAGTTCTCAGTTATAGTTTAATAAAAATTTTTACCCAATCTTTCATGGCTTATGCCACTTGGTCCACTCAGGACCAATATTTTAACCCATTGGCTTGCCTTTAATAGGCCAAGGACTACTTTCGTTTTATATACGAAAGTTATTTCAAATTTTCACACCGGTCCTCTTTTAACCACGAGGGCCCATTTAACCTCCCTTTCGCTATAGTAACGAAAGTGCCGAAAATTCAACATTTTATTTAACAAGTGTGATAGTTATAGACTAGCTAGGAATATAACAAATGTATGACTCCCTTAAATCTATAATCAAAGCGTACAACAATCGAAATATTTATCACTTACCCCACCAGCGTGGCCGGTGATGATAGGGCGTCACCCCGATAGATCTATCAATATTTTCTATGCTCGTTTAACATTTAATGATTATAAGGCTGTGGAATTGTTCCCGATTTTTAACCACGACAGCCCGTCCACGTTGGTCAAATTTAAAGTCATTCCAATACCACAATTGCCAAAATAAAATGCGTTTTGACCCAAACGTCCCCCAAAAAATTTATAAATTATTTAATCACATTAAAATGGTGGGGAATTCTGAGAAACTCACATTGACCGTTAATCGTCGGTTTTTGTTCCCTTCTCGTGTCCTATTCATTTAGTACACGTTTTTAATAATTCACTTCTCATAATAACTTTAAGTTGTTCTCCCAACTTAAAGTGTTCACACTAGCATTTTAGTATTTTTTCCAACGAGTTTTACTTATTTATAGATTTTAGCGTTTAGTTCTGTAACGCCGGGAAATTTCGTTAATCGACTTGATCTTTTGTAAAAGATTGTTTAAAAGCGTGGTTTCATCTTTCTAATTTAGGAGCCTTGCTGTACGTTTTAAAAGTCCGTTTATTCATCCTTTTTGCTCAGAACATGCATTTTCTTTTAACGACATGCACGTTGTAGAGTTTGTATACTTGTTGGGATTGATCCGGAATTCCTCGGGGACCTTCCAGTCAATCTTGTAAGTCTAACCAATTAACTTTTCATCCAAGTTATTAACATTTGCAAAGTGGAGGGGTTAGGATGTAAATATGATTGTAACAAATTAAAAACCCTAACTCTCCTTGTGCAGTCCGATCGGCAGCTCAAGGAGGAGGTTCTCCTCGTTTTTTGTTCATTCCGACCATCCTCCAGCCCCCAAAGTTCAATTCCAAGGTCGGTTACATCTTAAGATAACTATTTTTCACCATTAAACCCTTTATTGAACATGTTAGGGTTGAGTTTTGATTATAACAGTTCTGGCAGATTCAATCTAGTTTATTGTTCGGTCTGTACCTCGATGAAAATTTATTTTTGTTGATTGATTGTTGTTTCTATGATGTTCTAATTTGAGTCTAGTTTCCAGAAAGGTATAATATGTAATTTTTGGATGAGATTTGAATGGTTTTTATGATTTTATAAGATCGCTTGTCAAAGCTGATGCGGGGTGACGGATTCTGGTCTGTCTTCCCAACATCATAACTCCTTTTTGTAAAGTCCAAGTTGGTTGGTTCCACTTCTTGAACTTCATATTTTGAGCTAGGATTACAACCCAATCAAAATCGTTTAAGTTGGTTTGGTAATGATTTTTATAAAAAGAAAACCATTTTGTTGCGCACTGAAATAGCTGCATATACCTTTCTGTGTTGGAGGATTTTTATGATTTTTGTGTGCATTGGAAAAATATAACAAAAATATTTTAAAAGCCTAAGACATTTATTAAACTCTGTTAAAAATTTTATAATTTATTTCTATGGTTTTCCTATGTAATCAAATGCATCTTCGCATTCTAAAATTTGCATGTTATACTCGTTATTGATCGATAAGTTCGTTTTAGGCTTAACCGGTGGTTGTCCAATTGTGTTCTTGTCGGGGCTGTTTGAAGTGAGGTTTTGCTCCGTCATCTTCCTAGGTATGTCATATGTGTTATACTTTAGTATCGTGGGCTATGAAGCTCGTTTGATTGATCAATTGTCGATAGATTGAAAACTAGGATTTCGGTTGTCTAGATTTTTAATTGTTGTGTTTAGCGCGTTGTTTGAGGGAATTAACAACCAATTTAGATTGTGTAGCCTCGGTATGTTATACGGGCCGTGGAAAACATAATTTTTATGTTAATAGGGCTGAATTGGTCGTCGGTTGCTCAACGGGTCGGTACAACGCAAATTCGCTGTAAGGCCCCGAACCCCGGGAAACCCCACAGTTGGTAATCATACAAAACACTTGAGAAATTAAATAGACTTTAAAACAATTCTTTGCATTAAAATAGCATTACAGAGTATAATTTGACGGAAAACATAAATAGATGAATAAGTTCCCAAAATCAAAATTAATTATAACTTTTAAAAGTCTTTTGAAATAAAAAGGTTTATAAGTAATTCTTCATTCCAGTATGCCCTTCACCGTCCTTGTAGCTCCGTGCACGTCCAAGCGATAAGGCGGATCTTCCTAACCTGAAACTCACACTAACATGCACACAAAGTCAGCTTAAGCTGAGTGAGTTCAAGTTTTAAATAAGTAGCAACAGTTTTAATAATCGTTCCAACGGTTTTAAAATGGTAAACGGAAGTACATCGGTTAGGTCACCACATTCAAATAAATAATCATCCTTACGTATGAGCATCTCTATACGTGCAATCCTGTATATATATATATATATATATATATATATATATATATATATATATAACATTCAATAATAACATTCTGGGCCGAGAAAACGTACAACCCAAACACGTAACATTCAACGCATGCAAACACAAAGTAGGCATACGCAACATTCAGTAGTCGAGACGACTACAAACATTCAGGGTCGAGCAAACGTACAACCCAAACACGTAACATTCGGCGCGTGCAAACACAAGGTAGGCATAAGCAACATTCAGTAGTCGAGACGACTACAACATTCGCCAAATAATGGCCATTCTAAATATATATAAATATATATATATACATACACATTCCATAACATTTCAAGGCCTACCGATACTAGCAAGCCTATGTAAAACCATTCAAAACATTTCGTCAAGTAAGAAAAACACTTAGCTGTGCATGCTAGCCCAAAACTTAAAAAGAGTTAAACGGGGCATCGAGAACTCACCTGAAATCAATCGAACACTTGCAACGAGCTAGGAAAATCCCTAAGTGCACAATCACAAGCAAGGGCCTGTAAATTATACACAACACGTTACTAAACTAGACCGTAAGAACACTCTTGCCAAATGGGCCGTTCAAGCCCAACACTTTGGCCCAAGGCCCAACAACTTGGCCAAAGGCCCAACACTTGGCCCATGGCCCAACAACTTGGCCCAAGGCCCAAAACTTGGCCCAAGGCCCAACACTTGGCCCAAGGCCCAACAACTTGGCCCAAGGCCCAAGGACAATCAATTCGGGTCGAATGCGCGTGCAATAAACCTTAAAAGCATTTGTTAAATGAATCAGCCCTGAACTGTAAGACCTCGAATCCCGGGAATCCTACAGTTGGTAATCACCTCCCCAAATTCACAAAAATTTAAAACCAATCGATTCGTTTTATTTAAAACAAGTTCAGAGTAAATAACAGCGGAAAAGTTTAAGTATTAAAAATCCCAAACACGGGTGCAAGTGTGCAAAAATCAAATGTAAATAAAATATTCGTTTTATTTGAAATCTTCATCTCATTAAAATCATTTCAGAGTAGTAAACAGCGGAATAGATAACATCAAAATTCCCAAAACCAGGAAAGTGACCAAAATTAAAATTTAAATACTTATGGTAATAATTTAAAAGAAACAGTTTGCGTTATTAATTTTTCGACTAGATGTGCCTTCAACCGTCCGAGTAGTCTCTAGCAAGTCCAAGCGGAAATCTCTAATCCTCAACCTGAAAGTCAATCTAACATACACACAAAGTCAGCTTGAGCTGAGTGAGTTCAAGTTTTCATAAACAATAATTCATACTTTATTTCAAAGCTATAGTTATAAACAATAGAGAAGGTATAAATAAAATAAATTATATATAATTCACCAAGTAATACAATCATCGTCGAACACACGTACACGGGCCTCTCCCCCACGAGTCAAGACTCGAGTAATATATTTGACCCAGACGCGGTAAGACCTAAGCATGTGACACGAGCCTCTCCACCACGAGTCAAACCCGAGTAATATATTTGACTCGGTCACAGCTTATACATCCGAGCACGAGATACGGGCCTCTCCACCACGGGTACAACCCGAGTAATATATTTGACCCGATCTCGGCTCATACATCCAAGCACGGGGTACGGGCCTCTTCACCACGAGTGCAACCCGAGTAATATATTTGACCCGATCCCGGCTCATACATCCAAGCACGTAATACGGGCCTCTTCACCACGAGTACAACCCGAGTAATATATTTGACCCGATCACGGCTCAACATCCAACGAGCCTCTTCACCACGGGATTTTAAAACCCGAGTAATATATTTGACCCGCCAAAATGATGATCACGTCACACGGGCCTCTTCACCACGGGTACAACCCGAGTAATATATTTGACCCGGCCGTGAATCACCATGCACACACACAACAATAAGCCTACAAACATCATTCTTAGTCACGAGAAACTAAATATCATTACACAATCGTAGGCTATAAGGTACACATACTCATACGTACATACATACCTCCATATATACATACATATATATATTCCTACATAAATATATATATATATATATATATATATATATATATATATATATATATATCATCCCATACGAGAACTAAGTAGATAGGTCTACTCATATTCAATTACTACCAAGTCTGCTAACGTCCTCGAGTCTAGACCATCAATAGTGTATGTAACCTTAAGGACACAAGACCATGAACGAGTCTAAAATATCCTAAGGCATATAAAATAATTCAAATATAGCTTTCAAAATGCACCATCACGAGTGAGACCATGTAAAACTATTCAAATCAATGTAACGAGTAAAATCGTTTAAAATTGTATTTCGGTGTGTATGCTAGCCAAAAACGTAAAAGAGTAAAAATGGCATCATGAACTCACCTGAATCAACCGAACACCTGCAATGAGCTAGGAAATCCCTAAGAGCACAATCACAAGCAAGGGCCTGTAAATTATACACAACGCGTTACTAAACTAGACTGTAACAACACTCTAGCCTAATGGGCCATTCAGGCCCAACACTCCGGCCTAAGACCCAACAACTGGGCCCAAGGCCCAATACTTTGGCCCAAGGCCCAACAACTTGGCCCAAGGCCCAACACTTGGCCCCAGGCCCACCACTTGGCCCAAGGCCCAACACTTGGCCCAAAGCCCAACCACTTGGCCCGAGGCCCAATCACTTGGCCCGAGGCCCAACCACTTGGCCCGAGGCCCAACACTTGGCCCAAGGCCCCTAAAACCTTTCAACTAACTAAAACCACCGGTTAACCCTAAAACGAACTTGTTGATTAATAACGAGTAAAACGTGCAGATTTTAGCATGCGAAGATGCATTTAATTACATAGGATAACCTTTGAATTAAATTATTAAATTTTTACCAGACTTTAATAAATTTCTTAGGTTTATAAAAATATTTTTATTATATTTTTCTATTGGACACAAAAATCATAAAAATTCTTCCAACACAGAAAGGTATGTGTAGCTATTTCAGCGCGCAACAAAATGGTTTTATTTTTATAAAATTCATTACCGAACCAAATTAAACGATTCCAATTGGGTTTGGTTCCTAACTCAAAATATTAACTTTCATAAGTGGAACCAACCAATTTAGACCTGTCGAAAAAAGGTTATGATGTCGGGAAGACAGACCAGAATCCGTCATCCCCATCAGCTTTGACACTTGATTTTATAAATTCATAAAAACTATTCAAATCTCGTCCAAAAATTACGTATTATACCTTTCTGGAAACTAGACTCAAATTAGAACATCATGGAATCAAGAATCGATCAAAAACAGTGGATTAACATCGCGTTACAGACCCTACAATAAACGTATACGAATCTGTCAGCAAGCTGTTATCATCAAAACTCAATCTTAACGACCAATAAGCGCGTTCATATGATCAATTAAGGTGTAAAAGACATGGGGAATCATAAAACCGACCTTGAATTGAAGTTTTCACGGCTAAAACTTGGCTAGGCAGAAGAAAAACGAGCAGAGGGGGTCCAGGTCCGACGGCTGCAAATAGGTTTAGGGTTTGAGTTTTCTTTTGTTTTATGATATAAAATAGTTACATCCAAGTCCCTCCAAATTGAAGTATGTAGCAACTTGGGTGGAAAGTTAAGTGAGAACGTTTACGAGGTTTGCAAGGAGCTCCCGGGAGAATGCCGGGTCAAGCCCGAAAGGTGTACATAACACTACAATATTAAACCTTTTGTCGAAAATTAACGGGCGTTACACGAACGGACCAAATTCCATTTTAAATCTTTTCATTCATCAAGATTATGTTACCCGAGTTGATAGGGTTGACGGTTACTTTTTACAACTCTTACTTTACCGTTTAAACAAAAATTCGCGCACCGCCGACTCGATTAACGAAGCACTAACCACAACAGCCCCGAGCATCAAAAATAATTTTTCCACAGCCCTTAAACCCCCCTAGGGTTGTACAAACTGATTCAATCAGTCAGCCGATCAATTAACGCATCAAACTCAACAATTTGGAATTCTACACCCGATAAACCCTAGTTTTCGAACTAAAATCGATTGAACGACCTAAACAACTCAAATGACCACGAAATTTTAATATGATGTAAATGCCATACCTGGGGATCTTTCTACACCAGAAACTCTAATTTTTATCTACGGAAAGTGGGTCAATTACACCTTGGCCGAAAATCTATTCAACGAAAAGTTTCGGCAAAATTGAACATCAAAACGATTAGGGGTGAACAAAAAGAGTGTTGGGGTTTGTAGTACATACCTTGAACTACTTCTAGGAGCTTGGAATCGATCAAAAAGTCGAAGCACGGAAGGGAGGGGGTGGCTGGAAGGGGCCGATCGTAGCAGCAGCTGTGGATTAGGGTTTAGGTTTTTGTTTAATGTTATATCATAAAACATTTTCATTCTAGCCCCCGGAATTTAATAATAATGCAACTTGGAAGAAATGTTAAGCGATTAGACGTACCGGGATGACGTAAAGGCCTCCGAGAAACGTTGGATAAATCCCAAGAATTATACATACTCTACAAGCTTTAATTCTTGAAACCGGAATTAACGGGCGTTACATTCGCGTTTAATTGGTAGTTTGTGCGTTGTTCATGCGAATTACCGACCCATTCAAATCGTGCAGTGTCGTGTGGACTTGTTGGCCGTAATTATTTTAAGTGTGGTTCACACGGGGATGAGTTGGTTGCTAAGTGCATAAACAACTCGTAAACGCTTATATTCGTTCAACTAGAAACACCCGGGGGTATTTTGGGAGTCCTTTGCCACCGGGATTAGCTAAGGAAGGTTTTGGTAAATACGAGGCCCCGAGGGGCTGTTGTAATTGAACTTTGTTAGGCCGAGGCTTTAGGTAAATCAAACCGTGCTAGAACGCCTCGTAGGATAAACGAGTCGGTTCGGCTACGTTAGTAATTTTTGTGTGTAATCCGATAGGCGCTTGAGTCGTGGGAATACTTAGGGACTCTCTAGCTCATTGCGATTGTGTTCCCCGTATCAGGTGAGTTCATAATTCCCCTTTTTAATCCTTTTACGTTTTGGGCTAGCATACACATCCTATTACAATTTTAACCGATTTTACTCGTTTAAACTATTTGGATGGTATTACATAGCCTTATTCGTGTTTGTGCATTTATGAAATTCGGTGTGGATTATATTCTATGCCTTAATATATTTTAGACTCGTTTTGGTCATTAAGGTTATATACATTGTTTATGGTCAAGACTCGAGGATGTTATTAGGCTTGGTGTTAATTGAATACGAGTAGATCTATTTACTCTAGTTCATATTTTGGACTGACTATTATATATTACCTTATAGCCTACGATTGTTGACACTATTTAGTTCATTGTGACTAAGAATTATGTGAGTAGGCTTATTGATGTGTGTGTGGATAGAGATGGTCAAAAAAACCGGTTGGGGAACCGGTTTGCCGGTTTAAACAGGAAACCGGTTTTTACGAAAACCGGTTTTTTAAAAACCGGTTTGACCGGTTTACAAACCGCCGGTTCGTATTTCGGTTACAAGTTTTAGAGCCAAAACCGGTTAACAAACCGGTTAATGAAAAAACCGGTTTTTTTTAATAACCGGTTATGGAAAAACCGGTTAACCGGTTTTTTTATAAACCGGTTTTTGACCGTTGTGGAAAAGCCGGTTAACCGGTTAACCGGTTAACCGGTTAAAAACCGGTTTTTAACCGTTGTATAACGGCTATATGGCCGTTTTTTTTTGACCGTTTTTTTTTACCATTTTACCCCCACAAACATCTATATATAGTTTAGGTTGGGTATTGGTTAGATCACACTCGATTATACAACTCCAAACGCTCTAAACGTTTATTTCATACGCGATTATTTTGTTATCTCACGCTCAATTATACCACATTACCACTCCATACGCTCTTATTTCGTAGTCGATTATCATGGCCTCCCAAAGTGCTGCTTCATCCGTCAACATGGGTGCATCGAACACGGGAGAAACGGTCGTTCGGGTCATCCCCACGAAACGAAACCAAGATGTTTGGCAACATTTCGACCTATGCGAAATGTCTAACGGTAGCCAAAAAGCTCGATGCAAACATTGTTTGAAGTTTTATGGCAAAGATGCAAACTCCACTTTAAAAGCGCATGTACAAAGGCCCTTTTTCAAGGCCTTGAAGGACGAATCGGGAAGTAGTTCGCAGCCGGAGATGACGAATCAAGGAGCGGTGTTTACGTACGACCTTGAAGCGGTACGTCAAAAGTTTTCAAACTTTGTGATTCAACAAACACTTCCTTTCAACCACTTCGACAACCCTCAATTCACGGAGATGATGCAAAAGTATGTTCAACCACGCTACCAACACGTAAGTCGTTCGACCCTTAGAAGAGATTGTCTTAAAGCATGGAAAAACGCTAAATCCGAACTAATTTCATACTTTTCAAACTTACAAACTGGTGTAAACTTAACAACGGATGTGTGGTCCGTACCTCATGGTTCGCCCGACTCATACATTTGTGTGACGGCTCATTGGGTTGACCCCGAGTCGTGGCAAATGATGAAACGAACCGTTGCGTTTCAATTGTTTGATTACCCGCACACGGGTAGAAATATTTTTAAACTCTTGGATAAAGTCATTCGACAATACAAGATTGAACATAAAATCTTTTCAATTTCGTTTGATAACGCGTCCAACAATACGGCCGCGGTTGGCCATTTAAAATTAAAGTATAAACCCATTTGTGATGGAGCGTTTTTTCATAGCCGATGCATTGCACATATTATCAACTTGGCCGTGCAAGATGGGTTAAACGTGATCGAAACGCAAAGAAACAATTTTAAAAGAATGTTACGAGATATTTTTAGCAACAATAAAATATTTTCAAGATACAAAAAATTTTGTGTAGAAGCTAATTGTCAATGGTTGGGGCCAAATTGGGATTGTCCAACAAGATGGAACTCGACTTGTGATATGTTTGAGAAAGCCATCCAACAAAAAGAATCATTAATTGCGTTTCATCAAATTTTGTCAAGTAGGGGTAAATGTGCACTGTACGATCCTAGAAACTGGTTATTGATTGAGATCGTTACGGAGGTCCTTCAAATTTTTAAATCTTGCAAAACTAGTTTATCCGGGGTTTACTATCCAACAAGCCCCATTGCTTTACCAAAAATTGCTGTCATGTGCACAAAGTTGAGTGAACTTCATTGTAGGGGTGCACCTTATTTTGATATGGGTGTAAAAATGAAAGAAAAATTCAGAAAATATTTTCAAGAACTACCCGCTGTTTTGACATGTGCTGCTGCGTTAAACCCTTGCATCAATGTTGGTGGTGTTGAAGCTTTAATAGAAAAAATTTGTGATGAACTAGAGTTAAACGACGATCAAAACCCCTATTATAGCCAAACTTTAAAGAATGCTTTCAACACCACCTTGTCAAACATGTATGATGTTTACCTTACAAAATACGGGTCGTCTTCCCAAATTCATGACTCGTTAAGAGCTGTTGCCCAATCCCAATCCCAAACGATGTACTACATGATTTGGGAAGACGCCGGTAAACGTCAAAAGGTAAACACCCCAAGCAGTGAACTTGGAAGGTATGGTGGTACCAACTTTGTGAAACACATGACTCCGGATGAATTTAGAAGTCTTGATTTGCTGGCTTGGTGGAGAGGTAAGGAGGATGAGTTTCCGATCCTCGCCTCCATGGCCAAAGATTTACTAACGGTCCAAGCTTCCACGGTAGCTTCGGAGTCTGCTTTTTCTGTTTCTGGCAGGGTTATATCGATTAGGAGGACTCAACTCACTCCACCAGCTATAGAGATGTCGATTTGCTACAAGGATTACTTGGACTCTTTAGATAGGGCACAACATCAACGCTCACTCGAGGGGGAAATGGAGTATGAGGCGGGCTTGTATGAAGACGAGGTCAATCAAGGACACACTTAACCAATGACCGATGAAGAAGCCGCGTACGACGATTACCTAAGGAATAGCTCGAGATCGGGTAGCGAAGAAAATTAGTTAAAGAAACAGCAAACATGGAGGCAAATAATGAGTAAGAAACAGCAAGTTGTTCATGTAATCGTGTCTAAGCATTCTTTAATGTTTGTATTTTTGAGTTACGAATATGCGATAACGATTTAATGTTTGTATTTTTAATGTAAAAGCTATAAATGAAAGTTATGTGTTTTTAATCTTCCAAGCAAAGAACCCTAACAACGAAAGCAAAGAATGGCTTCGGTCAGTCCGTTTTGCCTTGTAGTTACCGGTTTGCCTTGTAGTTACCAGTTTGTTTATACTGTGAAAAAATAATGGTTATTTAAAAAAAAAAAAAAAAACCGGTTAACCTAAAAACCGGTTATTAAAAAACCGGTTAATAAAAAAACCGGTTTATTAACCGGTTCTAACCGGTTTCTAAACCGGTCCTAACCGGTTAGACCGGTTAGGGTTTTGACATACAAAAATCGGTTATTAACCGGTCCGGTTATTAACCGAACCGGTTTTTTTCCGGGCCAAAAAAACCGGTCCGGTTAATAACCGAACCGGTTTTTTTAAAAAAAACCGATTTGTGCACCTCTATGTGTGGATGGTGATTACGGCCGGGTCAAATATATTACTCGGGTTTTCAAGTCCCGTGGTGGAGAGGCCCGTGTGGCGTGATCATTATTAAGGCGGGTCAAATATATTATTCGGGTTTTAAAATCCCGTGGTGGAGAGGTCCGTCGTATGTTAAACCGCGATCGGGTCAAATGTATTACTTGGGGAAGATTCGGGGTGATGAGGCCCGTATCACGTGTTTGGATGTGTAAGCCGTGACCGAGTCAAATATATTACTCGGGTTTGACTCGTGGTGGAAAGGCTCATATCACGTGCTTATGTCTTACCGCGTCCGGGTCAAATATATTACTCGAGCTTGACTTGTGGTGGAGAGGCCCATGTACGTGTGTTCGACCATGAATGTATTATTTGGTGATAATTATTTATTTATTTTCTCATTATTCCCCTTATAGTTTTAGATCTATAACTTTTGAAAATGAATGATAAGTGTTGTTTATGAAAAACTTGAACTCACTCAGCTCTAGCTGACTTTTTGTGTATGTTAGATTGATTTTCAGGTTGTGAAGTAGGGCACTATCGCTCGGACGTGCTCGAGACTACTCGGACGGTTGAATGCATATCTAGTCGGAGAATAATAATGCAAACTGTTTTCTTTTCATTTATTTCTTTAAGCATTTAAATTTTGGTTTGGGCACTCTTCCCGGTGCTTTTGGAATTTTGATATTTAATATTCAGCTGTTTATTACTCTGAACTGATTTTAAATAAAATGAACTTGTTGGGTTTTGAAATTTTGAGAATTTTTTGATTTGATGACCAACAGTAGCATTCCCGGGTCTCGGGGTCTTACAAGTTGGTATCAAAGCCAAGGTTCGAGGGATCCGAGCATTCTCGAATGCTTGGACTCGAACTGTAAAATAAAAGACTAGAAATGCCAACCGCGAGTCGCTTTTTTTTAGAACGGCGACTTTCTTGTATTTAGGCTAGCGCACCCTCCAAATTTGGAGAGTCCCGATGCCCCACTCTGGCCAGACTATGTTGTCTTAACCGGGCCCACGCTGGCTTCAGAGTTTGGCTTGGGGGTTCCCCCGGGAAACTATACCACCGACTACCACTTGACAGCCATTGTGCCACCACAAGAGTAGAACTCTCTGGCGTAACACACGGTGGGACGAAAACCCGGGTGGGGCCAACCGCGAGTTGCTACACGCCAAGAGGTAAATTTTATATTTGTTTATTAATTTTTATAAGCATTAGGGTTCTATTATGTGTATATTTGCTTAAATGTTTGATGGGATGCTAATATGGTTAGGGGCAGGGGATGCTTAGGACGGGCGGGTAAAGTAAACAACTAATAACACTTGATCAACGTTATTAGCAGTTTACCCTTACCTTCCATTTTCTAAATACTACTTGTGCTTGACTGTGTTAGGTTCTGTCTTTGTAGGGATAGGATATGGCTAATACTTGTGTTAATAAATTTAATGTTCCTCTCATTCGTTAAATTCTCCCGTTTATTTCTCATCATCTCGAAAGCTTTTGTGCGTAATTGTTTAGCTAAGACATAGCACAATATCACTCCAGGTTTCATTTTTACTTACTGAGCTTTTAGCTTCGTTCCTGTTTGACTCGAGTGCCAATAAGGGTTTTGATTCTACCGTCTTCCTGTGTGATTAGATTATTAGGTTTCATCTCCATCCATATTCGTTCCTGTTGCGACGGGATTCGGGGACGAATCCCATTGTAAGGAGGGTGGACTTGTAACACTTGGAAATTTCCTTAATCGGCTTGATCGTTTGTAAAAGGTTCTTTAAAGGCGCGGTTGCATCTTTCTAATTTAGGAGCCTTGCTGTACGTTTTAAAAGTCCGTTTATTCATCCTTTTTGCTCAAAACATGCATTTTCGTTTAACAGCATGCACGTTGTAGAGTTTGTATACTTATCGAGATTGATCCGGCATTCCTCGGGGACCTTCCAGTCATTCTCGTAAGTCTAACCAATTAACCTTTCATCCAAGTTATTAACATTTGCAAAGTGGAGGGGCTAGGATGTAAATATGATTATAACAAATTAAAAACCCTAACTCTCCTTGTGCAGTCCGATCGGCAGCTTCAAGGAGGAGGTTCTCCTCGTTTTTTGTGCATTCCGAACATCCTCCAGCCCCCAAATTTCAATTCCAAGGTCGGTTACATCTTAAGATAACTATTTTTCACCATTAAAGCCTTTATTGAACACGTTAGGGTTGAGTTTTGATTATAACAGTTCTGGCAGATTCGTACTCGTTTATTGTTCGGTCTATAACTCGATGAAAATTTATTTTTTTGAACGATTATTGTTTCTATGATGTTCTACTTTGAGTCTAGTTTCCAGAAAGGTATAATATGTAATTTTTGGACGAGATTTGAATGATCTTTATAATTTTATAAGATCGCGTGTCAAAGCTGATGCGGGGTGACGGATTCTGGTTTGTTTTCCCGACATCATAACTCTTTTTGAAAAGTCCAAATTGGTTGGTTCCACTTCTGAAGCTTCATATTTTGAGTTAGGATTACAACCCATTTGGAATCGTTTAATTTGTTTTGGTAATTATTTTTATAAAAATAAAACAATTTTGTTGCGCACTGAAATAGCTGCATGTACCTTTCTGTGATGGAGGAATTTTTATGATTTTTATGTGCATTTGAAAAATATAAAAAAAATAATTTGCTTAATGATTTATTCAAATATGTATATTTTCGCATTATCATTAATATATAAAATATTAATTACTAACTATTATATTATTTTAGAATATCTTAATCAAATTGTTCTAATCTCAAAAATCACCAACTTGAAAAGCTATGACTTTATATTGATGTAAGTCCCGAGACAATCAATGATTAGGCGGAAACTAATCACCAACCCGATTCTATGCAACCAACACAAACAGACATAAACACGATAAACAAGCTTCAAACACACGTATATTAATACGTCGGGTGCTTAAGCCCTTAACAACTTACACGAGTGAAGAAAATAAACTTGAACGAACAAACCTAACTTAGTTAGCACATATCCTATATATAGACTACCAACTAGGCCCAAATCAAGCTAAAGCCCACTAAGATCAAATGATCTCGATTTACATACAAAGCCCCAAATATACAAGCATAAACAAGTATAAATTACAAAATACGACCCAACATTCTCCCCCTTGGTTTATTGCTTGAATCCGGATGCCCGCAAGATATCAACTGAAAACTTTTAACATGCATCTATTTCTTCATTCCTTTCTACCGGCGTATATACTGTGGCTTCAAAATTGACACTTGGAAGTTGATTGTCTGATTTAGTGCCTTTATTCCGGTAACATTGACACCGGCTCACAATCCAGCACAGGTCATGCTACTTCCCAATAGAAGTAGATATTCATGACGTTTGTTAAAGAAATCAGTAGAAAATCTTAAGTTTGATACACTCAGAATTGTCAAACACAATATGTTTTTGGTTGAATAAGCAAATCCTCGGTCAGGGTTTGAAAGCTTTGTGATTTACACAAGTGGTTGACTTAGTATCCGGTTTGTGGATAGAAAACTCGGTCGTCTTTGACCTTTTAAACGCTTTCGGTTCTGAGGCCCACTTCGGTCTTGGAACCGAAATTCAGTTTCCATTCCACCTATGAGTCACAATGGGCTTGGTCTTATGAGAACTTGACCTGTCAGCCTTATCTCTTCTCCAATTGCCATTAGAGAGCCTTGCTTCATAATGGCTTGTTTTACTAGAATGAAAGTTTTTATAGGCATTCTGAGGCATGGTCCTCTGATGGCGTCTATAATAAGGAATATACGGGAGACGAGAGAAATTTCTAGCAATGTGACCGGGAATACCACAGTTGAAACAAGTCTGCCTTTTAACATAAAAATCGT
The DNA here is from genome assembly GCF_021521415.1 of Bidens hawaiensis. Classification (NCBI taxonomy): domain Eukaryota; kingdom Viridiplantae; phylum Streptophyta; class Magnoliopsida; order Asterales; family Asteraceae; genus Bidens; species Bidens hawaiensis. The sequence continues at coordinate 64,705 of NW_027496814.1, read as the reverse complement.
TGTGGCCGATTCCCGGTCTTGCTCTGTTGTGTGAGCTTGGTTTTCCATCTTTGAACTTAGCATTTGAGCTTCCGCATTTATTATCACAAACACCCTTTTCTCTTACAAACCTAGGTGACAAATAGTTATTATGAGTTTTAAACTCATTAGATTTATTAAGAGACATATCACTACCTTTTGAAGTTTTTAAAAAATATCCAAAAAATTTTCTTTGCTTTTAAAACCCGAGCCCACACACACATCAGTAACATCATTGTTCAAGATAGACAAAACAAGTGAATTAAAAGAAACAGTAGAGTTAATGGGTGAGTCCTCATCCTCATCGGTCTAATCCTCAACTATTACTTCATCTGCACATGAAGTAAACACATTAGAGTCGTTCGCCCCAGAAGTTGACTTAGACGCCTTATCTGAACCAACTGTACCCTTGTCAGTTGCAACCATACTGCAAACACCTTTCCTTTTCTTCTTCTTCCTTGGTAAGAGGAAGTCCAGTGTAATTGTTATTATATGGAGGGGGAACCATGTTATATCCAATACCCACACCCTTCTTTTCTTTCCATTTTAATTGATTTTCTATCATTGACTCAACAACAGCACTAGAGACATCAAATTTTTTTAAATTGAACTCATCATTTTCGAATTTATTTGTTAGTTTGGCTATCTCTAACTTCGATGCATCTAACTCAGCGGTTAGTTCAGCAATTTTCTTTTTAGCATCTAGATGGTGATAGTACTTTATACTAAAATCTGATTGCAGTTTAGAAAAATCTTGTTTTTTTGCCTCTGTTTTGTCTTTTAAGGCCTTTTCAAGTTTCTTAAGTGTGGAGTTTCCATATTTAACATCCTCCATTTCTCTAATTAGGTTGCTATTATGAATTTTATACAGACCTACTTTATCAATGCATGATTAAGAACAAAGCACAGAACTTACCTCAGAGGGTTTGGTGGAGGTGAAGACCATGAAAGCATGCTGAAGATCCTTGACCTGCTCCTCAGCTTCGTTCTCCTCTTCTCCGATATCCACCTCAACAAAATTTGCAACTTGATCACTTAAGTTCAGTGCTGCCATCTGATCCTCCCAGGAGAAGTTCTGAACCACCAAACCACTCTCGCCTGCACTCGAACCAGCCACATTCTCTACTCTTCCACCATTCACGAGAACCATTGACCTTTCTCTATTTCCTTCCTTAGCCGGATTCGTACACTCACGAGCAAAATGACCCGTCTCATGATAGTTGTAGCACCTCAAGGAGCTCTTATTAAATCCCACTTTCTGATTTGCAGGTACATTCCAGCTGTTCCTTCCTGTCCTCTTAGTGAAATTTTTGGCTCTAAAAATAGCCATGGCGATTTGCTAAGAAATATCCATCTCCTCCACATCATCTGGATGTATCTGATCCAGCTTAGCAGCCACAACAGGTTGTACCATGTCTCCAACAAGAAAAGCGTTATAGAGTTCATAAAACCTGCCATTAAAGCAATGTTCTCTTGAGTCTCCTTGGAGATAACGGGAGTTTGAATGGAAGACTGGCTAGAGGTGGCCATAGAGGTTTGCGATTTCGGTGCAAGAGTCTGTTGCGGAAAGAAAACAGGAGCAGCTGGTGTAGGTTGTGGAGTGGGTTGACTTTGTGATGACCTGAACATGGAGAAGGTCTGCTGAGACGGCTGCGATTGAGCTGGCTGACTCTGAGATGACTTAAACAATGAGAAATTATCTTGTGAAACTAGAGCATTGTTGGATGCAGCACTATAACCAGCAGTATTGTAGGTATTTGCATGATTGATTGCACGCTGCTTGTCGTCCATATCACAAGCCTTGATAATCGCCATCACCTCAGAGAGAGTCAGTCTAGCCAAATCCTTGGTCTTCTTAATAACAGCCACATTTAGATCCCAACTCTGTGGTAGTGAATTGACTAGCTTGTTGTTAATCTCAGCAGACGTAAGGCTTATGTAAGCCGATCTCATCTCAGTAACCAACGAGATAAACCGGTGTAGCTGTTTTTCAAGAGATTCTCCTAAAATGTAGTTAAACATGTTGAATTGCTGTCTTAGGAGATCCTGCCTACTTCTTCTCATGTCTTAATTTCCCTCAAACACTTCAATAAGAGCCTCCCAAAGAGCTTTAGCTATATCCAACTCTCTAAACCCCAAGGCAATCTCAGGCGAAAATGCCATGGTCAGAGTAGCTAGAGCCTTCTCATCCTGCTCAACCTTATCAAATTCAACATCCTTATACAGCTCAATTGGCTTCGTCTCCACTTCCTCAGAACCCTCTCTTTGATATGTTATAACCTGAGGACTTCGAACCATGCTCCTCCACATTTTTGCATCCTTTGCCTTCACATATTTTTCAAACCTAAACTTCCACTCAGCAAACCCCTCAGACGATAGTAGTCGGGGCACACGAGTGGTGGTTCCCATGATGGAGTCAAGCTCTTGATGTAGAGTAGCATTGGAAGACATGCTAACAGCAGATTGATCCATAGTAGCCTTAACCGAAAACTGTGAAAAGAGAAACCGAAAACAGCAAATGCCTTCCGAAAACACAAAGAGTTGATCGAGAACTGTCAACAATATCCGATAACACACCAAGTTTCCCGAGAACGAGGAAATCAACCCGAGAACTTGAAAATCCTCCCGAAAACCTTTAATTTTAACCGAAGACCTTGAGATCTTCCTGAGATCCTTGAAATCAACCCGAGAATTGAAACAGATTTACCGAGAACTTGGAATAGTTCAAGATATGGTAATATTTGAATATTTAACTAAATCCCGAGAATGATGGGATTCAAATTAACACAAGATTTACCAAAATCTATTCCAAACCAAACTTTCACCAGCCAAAGAACACGAAGAACAGTTCTTTAGAAATCAGAAAACTTTAGCCAAACACACACCCGTAAATCACCGTCAGAATCCTTGATATCACCAATTACTGAGCCTAGAATAGGTCTATAGGCTCTGATACCAATTGTAAGTCCCAAGATAGTATCTTTCAATGTGATATCAAGTAACTCAATGATTAGGCGGAAACTAATCACCAAGCCGATTCTATGCAACAAACACAAACAGACATAAACACGATAAACAAGCTTCAAAACGCACGTATATTAATACGCCGGGTTCTTAAGCCCTTAACAACTTACACGGGCGAAGAAAATAAACTTGAACGAACAACCCTAACTTTGTTAACACATATCCTATATATAGACTACCAACTAGGACCAAATCAAGCTAAAGCCCACCGAGATCAAATGATCTCGGTTTACATACAAAGGCCTAAATATACAAGCATAAACCACAAAATACGACCCAACAATTGACGTCTCTTTAAACTTATAAGTACTCAAACTTACCAAACTCGACTCATCAAAATTGTTGTTAACTATGTTTAAACTTATACTCTCGATCTTAAGACCTTCATTCCTAAATAATACGATCTTTAAAGATTCCGCATGCTATTAACTAATTTAAGATTTGTTATTTGTTATAAATTAGATTTTGTGCATTTTATCGCCTGAATAAAATTCCTTTCATCAAGATAGACTTATTAGAAATTTATACCTATATCTCAATTTCCTTAGTCTCGATTATCACAATTCATAAATGACATTTATTTCACGAAATTTGTTTCCTTCATAAGCAAAATATATTTTCGAACTTACCTTATTTTATTAATCAAACACGAATATTTATTAATTATCTTCTGAATTTACACTTAAATAATTAAAACGTTTGTTTCCTTCAAAATGATGGTTTTAAATGTTTTATAACCCACATGATGAAACGATTTATGCGGACCATCCGACGATAAGAGTAATTATGGTCGCGAACATAATTAATCGAGTCCTTGCATGAAAATCATAATACATACCATTATGTGTCATGATTTAGAACCTAAGATAGCTTGGGTAACGGTACGAATGATGAGATGATAAGGACATGGTGGATATGCCGCTGGTACATCCCATATATAAGTGCCCTTATCGGATTGTCATTTGAAGCGTTGATTTGGTTATCATAAGTTCTATGTTATGATATTTTCCTTAAAAGTTTAATTATTTTCAAACAATATGATGCTTTGGTTTTCCTCAATTTTGGGACGAAATTCCCTAAAGTAGGGGAGACTGTAACATCTCGGATTTTTCAAACCTGTATTCGTTTGCGTATAACCCGACCTAGAAACATTTTTATAACTTTATTGTTATTGGAAATCAAATATTTATAAGACTTTAAGTTTCTAATATTCACTTTAGGGCCTTCATACAATAAAAGATGTTCAATTCTTAATTTATGCATAAAAGATTCATTAGTTATCCAATTCTCAAACTACAAGGACTAATTTTACATCAAAAATCAATTCCTCCCATTTTGGCCAGAGCACCATGTGGTCAGATGACCCTCCCCCACCGCGCGGCGCTAAAGGCAAGCTGTTCAGATTGTTTTGTTTAAAATCATTTCCTAGTTTGTTTTTGGCGCGAAATCGCTTATTTTTGGAGGAAATCAAGTGTTTTAAGCCCCAAGAAGTCCCTCAAAGCGTGGATACATGTCCATATACATTAACCCTTGTCCAAGAACGAAATCCTCTGGTTATTCTATTGATTTGATCATTAAAGGCCCATTCGGTTCTTAAACGAGTAAGTTACCATATTTAGTTTGATTTAATGAATCCTATATAAACATATCATTATTTCTCTGCCACAAATAATCCCTAAACCCTAATACACAAATTCCAACCGTCATCTACCTCTGCTATATTCCTTCTTCTTCGGTTTTCGCGTTATTGTTGAAGATACAAGTTAAGACAGTTGACTTTGCTTGCTTTAGGATCTTTGACTCCTCGTTTCTCCTGATCCATTCACTTTCCGTTTAAGTTGTAAACATAGAAATCATTCATATGCATTCCCTAGTAAATAACCTTCAATCAATTTTGGTGATTGAAGGGTGTTGACTGGTCAAATCGTTTAAAACTCGTTAAAGGGCAAAATAGTCAACTAGTTTGACTTTACGTTTTCTCATACTTATGATCGGATTCAACGTTCGGTCCAGAAGACTTTTATTCTCGTAACGAAATTTTAAGGCTACTTACCAAAACCTGACTTCCAACTCGCTGTTCGGATTCTGGTCAGTACCAGCTCGCTTAAATCATAAAACAAACATAACTTGAATACTAAGCGTTTGTTTGGGTTGATTCCAGCGGAAACAAGTTTGTTTTTACTTATATTATCATATCCTAAAATCTTAGATTCTGAATTGCTTATATCATTTGACTTGTAGTGGACGACTCGCTTATTCGTATTTATATTCGTTTGTCATTAAGCTAAGGTGTGTTTATCATTCCCCTATTTTACTCAATTTTCTAAACGTTTTGGGGACATATGCGTACATATCCGTATTTCATACTATATATAAATCAAATAAATGCATACGTGTAATTGTGAGTGACTTAATCAAACATACGTGTTATGTGCTTACTTGTTCTAATATTCATTCATTCGTATATGGTGTTGATATTCATTCATTCGTATGGGTGCTCATGCTATTGACCAACACCCGATTCTTTTGGCAATGGTATACATACTTGTTATGGTTTGATTATATTTACCACAGTTATCACGTTATGCTTATTTATATTGTTGAGTCAAAACTGGTGATATTCTCACTCAACTTTATGTTGACAAACTCCATTTTATACGCATATGCAGGTTGCTTGTATTGAAGATTGAAGTTTGGACACGTAGACAAGACCTTAGGATATAATCAAAATAATCATTATTTGAGCATATATTCATGTATTTAAATTGTTTGTTGTAATTGAATAATGTGTGTATACTTTGAATAAAATAATTAATTAGATATTGTCACTTTTATATTATGATAGTATCTTCGAGCTGTGAGCAATCGGATCACGCCCCAGCATTTCCGTCTTAGGTTGGGGTGTGACACGTTAAGACACTAAGAAGCACGATTGATTATTAAAGGTTATATTCAAGAGGGAATAAATCATCAAAGAATCTTCTTACCCATATTATAAAAGATTTCTTTAAGGGTCATCATTGTTCAAAGTAGCTTATAATATTTAAGAACTACAATATGAGCATTTAAACAACTTTTTCTAGCAACTGACTTGCATATTTACATGTTCATAAAGCAACTTGAAGTTTTAAACTGAAGGTCAAAGAACATTTAGTCTGTAAGTCAATATAATACATGTATGGGTTAATGCAAAGATCAAAATGTGATGAAACCTTTATAAAATAATTTTCATCAACAGCTAAGTGGATCAATGTACCTACCTCAAGATGAGTGGGAGTAACTAAAAACAAACTTGTCCTTATATAGATGACATTCTTTTGACAAGCATGTGTTACATAAGTCTAAGTATTGTTTATACATTCTTTGATATAATAGATCTTAAGAGATATCCTTATGTGATATATATCATAACATACTGAGATAGACCCGAAGAGACATTAGTTTTGTTTTATAAGTATTAACTTAAATATAACACACAATAATGCTCTCCTTTAGAGGATAATAGGATCATTGAGATTATTTTCTTATGCTTCATTAAGTAGAAGCCTTATGTAGGTACAAGTCTATACTCGTTCAGATATTACTCGAATTGCAACACACTAGATTTGTCTAGATTAATGCGAAGCATCTAAAAGAGTATTGAAATATCTTTAAAGGAAACGAGGGACTATAATTTAAAAGAATAATTGAGAATTCAAACCGGTTGATTACTCTAAACTTCATCATAGTCAAAAATAAGAAAATGTAATTTTTGAGATATATTCTTATGTTAGAAGATAATCTATCTCATGGAGGAGTCATAATAAATTGATAACAGCAATCTAAATTTTAATGACATAATATGTTGATTAAATATCAACGCAATTGTCAATAAATGTTGTTGAAAATTTATCATTGGACTCATAAGTTTGTTGACTCCATATAAATTTTATATTGAAGACTTATTGTGATAAAGTCAGCTACCACGTTTTCTCAAACAATAACAGTTCAAGAGGTGCTGCATCAAATTTCGATATGAAATAAATTATTCTTTTATGAACGAATTGAGGAAACTAAATTCTCATATCGAATACATTCATGATATGCTTAAGGATCCTATAATTAAAGGTCTATTACCCATAAGTCTTATGAAAGCGCTTATAATAAAGACGAGATTATTTATGACTATCTAAAAGTATATCATTATATGAATGGCTAATTTTAATTGACTAATTATTAATTTTCCTCATCAGTTTTGATTTTGTATGTCTCTTAATATGTTCTGCATGCATAATGACATATAGACAAATTAGTATACAAATCAAATATTTGAAGGGTTACTTGAAAATTTTGATCATAACTACTTAGGTTTTAAACAAGGACTGTAGTATGATTAATGGGGGTCTTGAGTTGATATTCAATTCAATGACTGTATTTCTCTGCTCCAATTTGAGTTTAAAGCTAAAATGAGTGTTAAAATCTGCAGACTAATCTAACGCTCATAATAAATGATTATTCGGCCAAGTGAGAGAATGTAAGAATAAATATATGGATATATATATTTATGTATGGCCATCATTATCATTTATATAATAATAGACCAAAATAATTAAATTATACCTTATTACTATATTACCTAGGTAATTGTTGATGGACCATATTACTCTTTCTTGCTAATCAAGAATTTTCCCTTGGGTATATATAAATATGTGGAGGATATTAATTAACATAATAAGAAAAAAACCTAACTCTCACATTAAGAAATTCATGACCCCTATATCTCTTCATGATTTGGTTTCCTCAAGAACCTTAATCCCCATCACTAACATACATCCTAAAAGGGAACTCGACCAAGCTGACTATCATGTCGTCTCGAGGATTCTCATCAACCATGGCTACTCTCTCTGCTGTAACAGGTATGTTTTTGTTATAGGTTTATCATAATATTCATGTTTTCCATTACCAATGTGAAGAACTGATCAACACACCTACTATAACAAATCGAACCGATATCAATCAAACATTTATATAACGCGGGGAATCCCTCTAATTATGTAGCAATAAAGAGAATTAAATGCGACATGAACTGCACTTAATATTGCCATGTATTAAAATAAATACTAGTTGCAAATTAAATTAATCATAATGTCATTTTACACTAGAGTGTATAACTAACACAAACAAGAATTGAATGCTAGAATTTCATATTGTATATATACACACGTTTGTGTGATGTAGAAGTTATATATAACTAAGTTCTATTGTAAATGGCGATCTTCCTTATGTTTTAGATATTTACTTCAGGTAACTAAAGCTGCTTCATTGTTACATATGTCGATCTGTGTGTTCTTCCAATGTATTTTGTAGAATAGTTTTCATTTTTTTTATTTGTTCTAGGGATGATGAACTTCCCACACACCACAAATGCCGGCTGTGAGTGTGTCGGCGACAATGATTGTGCAGAGGTAGCTTGTCCACCGCATCAAAAAGCTTATTGCATGTTCTGTAACTGTTATTGTCAAAACCCAGAAACATTATCAGTTGGCACCAATAAATACACAAAGAACGGTGGCAAAATTCAAGAACAAGTACTGCAACTCCAAGTCCAATCCTAGTAATCATGTTAAGTTTTGTACATGAAATCCATATGTGATATATGCGTTAAAATAAACAAGAGACTAAATTACAATAAACAATCAATAAATTTGTTTTCTTAAAAAAAAAACAAGAGACTAAATTACAACAACATTTTCTAAATGTTCTTTTTATACTAAAACAGTTGTTAGTTGACAACCAGAAGTCAAAACTGAACCAAAATGCTAATGTTATTTACTCGAACTTAACTGAACATATATAAGTTATCAATTTAAAAATTAATGTAACAAAGGGATAAAAACAAATAGTAAAGATAAATTATAGTTGATTTTTAGGTTTCTGATAATAATTTTTTTGCTTCTCTTTCTATCTCCTATATAATTGTTTGGGGTGATAATTTTTTGGTTTCTCTTTCTATCTCCTATACACTTGTTTGGGTGTTTCACCCGGCTAACTCGATTAATTTATAATTAACACTCAATATTTATTTTATTGTTGATATAAAGATTAATATTATGATGGTTTGACGTGGCTCATACGTAAATTGTGTGGCCTTTTTTATGAACGCCTAAAAACAATTAAATCGAGTTAACTTAAATTAGTCAAACGAGCAACTTCCTTTTGAAAGCGTATATACTCATACGCTGAAACATATAAGTCCGTATATGCTTGTCTATGTATATTGTTCTTTGTTTTTTGTTCTGGTGTAATTTTCATTTTGAGATAATAAAATTTTCTTCCCTGCTTCATTTCTTCTTTTATTCCTGTGTTATCGTTTTCAACAATTACATGGTATCAGATCAAGTTTCTTAGTCCTGCTTTTTGTCTCAATTGGTTTCTATTTTTTTGCCGGTGTTCTCATCTTCATCTGATCATTTTTATTGATCATTCTTTTGTTTCGTTCATGATTTGATTGTTATTTGATCAATTTTGTTTGTTTTATTCTATCTTTTTTGAGATTTCATCTCTTTTCTACCTATTTTAATCCTTCTAGAAGTTTTATCTGTTCAAACTTCATCAAAGTTTTCAACATGTCATATACTTGTTTCTGAACAGTTTCAGATCTTTTCTCATTCTTTCTGACTCAAAATCTTGTCATTTTCCTTTTGCTCAACTTATACGTCGTATAAGTTCTTAATTACACGGCACATAAGTTTTATTTTATTGATCCGTATAAGTGTCTCATACAAGCGTATATACTCACACACCATATAAGATATACGTCACATAAGTTTTGTTCTCTTTAATTCTTCTTTCGTTCCTTCTTTTCGTCCGTTTGTTTTGTTTTGCTGTGTTTTTCAACGGCAGCTTCAAATAGTTCGGTTATTCTAAATGTGACCATTGATTCCTCGAGCCATCTTTACCGTCACCCTTCGGATCATCCTGGTATGATCCTCGTTTCCAAATTCTTTGATGGTACTGGTTTTGGAGCTTGGAAAAGAGTAATGACGATTGCTTAATCAGCTAAAAACAAGCTCGATTTCATCAACAACACTGTTATCATGCCGGATAACGAGCAACAGCTGACAGTTTGGCCACATTGTAATGACATAGTGATCTCATAAATTCTCAACACTCTCACTCGTGACATCAGTGTTAGTGTCTTGTATGCTGAAGCAGCTCAAAGTCTTTGGAATGAGCTTAATTCCTGCTATGGTCAGGAAAATGGTGCTAAATTTTATTAGTTGCAAAAGAACCTTTGCCAAATCACTCAAGAAAGCAGTGATATTGCTACCTATTTTGCTAAAATGAAATCAAACTAGGATGAGCTGAATGCGATTAATACCATTCCCTCATGCACTTATGGAACTGCTCATTTTTATGCTAAGAGAGATGAGGATCAACGTCTGATACAATTTCTTGTTGGCCTTAATCCTAGTTATGTGTAAGACCCCGAATCCCGGGAATCCTACCGTTGGTATTCATCCAAAATACTTACAAAAATACTTAAACTTAACACAGTTCATTCCATTAAAACAACCAATTCAGAGTATAATTCAGCGGAAAACCATAATTAATAAAATAAGTTCCCAAAACCCGGGAATTATGCCCAAAACCAATTTAAATGTATTTGATAAAACTTTAAAAAGAAATGTTCAGTATTTAAAACTTCCGTCTACATATGCCCTTCACCGTCCAAGTAGCATCGTGCACGTCTAAGCGGTAATGCATCCTCCTCCTAACCTGAAACTCATACTAATATGCACACAAAGTCGGCTTGAGCTGAGTGAGTTCAAGTTTTAATAAATAACATCAATAATAATAATAATAATCATAATAGTCATTCCAAGAGTTTTAAAAATAAAAGGGATACAACAGTTAGGCCATCATCATCAATAAATAATCATCCCTATATATATATTAATATATATATATATATATATATATAAACATCTTTGTAATTACATCCCTATATATATATATATATATATATATATATATATATATATATATATATATATATATATCATCCAAGTAATAAGATAAGGGTCGAGCACACGTACAACCCAAACACGTAACATCTCATCCAACATATGCAAACACAATGTAGGCATACGTAACATCCTTAGTCGATAACGACTAATAAACATCGCCAATTATTGGCCATACAATATTACATACAAACATACTATAACATCATCCCAAGGCCTACCCTATACAAGTAAGCCTATATAAAATAGTTTAAACGGTCCATCAAGCAAAATCGCTTAGGTGTGCATGCTAGCCCAAAAACTTAAAAAGAGGAAAAAGGGGCATCATGAAATCATCTGACACAAGGCACGATTTCACCACAAGCTAGAGGACCCCTAAGTACTCCCAAAACTCAAAAACCTGTCGGTTTACATTCAAACATTACGAATGATATCGAAAGGACTCGTTTATCCTACGAGACGTTCTAACATGGTTCGAGTTACCTAGAGCCTTGACCTCATTAAACTCGATCGTAACAGCCCCCGAGGCCTTACATACACCAACACGATCCTCAGATACTCCCGAGAATAAAGAATTCCCAAATTTCCCTCGGAAGCACTAGGTGACACTAGCACGTGCGTTTAAGAGTTGTTTAGGGGATTAAAATTCAAATCAGCCCCGTGTGGACCCAATATGATAAATTCACAGCCAATAAGTCCACACGACGCTACACGAGTCAAATGGGTCGGTAACTCGCAAGTACAACACACCAACTATTCAATAAACGCAAATACGCGTTGTACCGACCCATTTGAGTAACCGACAACTAATTGTAAGGCCCCGAACCCCGGGAGCCCCACAGTTGGTATTCATACAAAATACTTAATAAAATAATTAAAACTTGAAAACGGTTTCTTCCATTAAAACAAACATCTCAGAGTATAATTCAGCGTAAAACATAAATAATAAAATAAGTTCTCAAATCCAATTTAAATGTATTTAAATAAATTTTAAAAAGAAAAAAATTATTATTATTGAAACATCCGACTAAGTATGCTCTCCACCGTCCAAGTAGCTTCGTGCACGTCCAAGCGGTATTGTATCCATCTCCTAACCTGAAACTCACACTAACATGCACACAAAGTCAGCTTGAGCTGAGTGAGTTAAAGTTTTTATAAATAACATCTATAATAATAATAATCATAATAGTCATTCCAAGAGTTTTAAAATAAAAGGGATATAACAGTTAGGCCAAATAAACGGGATAAAACGGTTAGACCATCATCAACAATAAGTAATCATCCTTGTATATATATATATACATATATATAAACATCCTTATAATTAAATATAAACATCCTTATAATTATATATAATCGTCCTTATAATTATGTATAAACATCCTCATAATTATATACCTACATATATATCATCCAAGTAATAACATCAGGGTCGAGCAAACGTACAACCCAAACACGTAACATCAGGGTCGAGCAAACGTAAAACCCAAACACGTAACATTAGGGTCGAGCAAACGTACAACCCAAACACGTAACATCAACGCATGCAAACACAAAGTAGGCATACGCAACATCAGTAGTCGAAACGACTACAACATCACCAAATATAGGCCAAACAATAATGTATATATATAAATATATATTTTTAACATCCCAAGGCCTACCATATACTAGCAAGCCTATATAAAATCCTTTAAAACATTTCATCAAGTAAGAAAACACTTAGGTGTTCATGCTAGCCCAAAATTTAAAAAGAGTTAAACGGGGCATCAAGAACTCACCTGAAATTGATCGAACACCTGCAACGGCTAGGAAATCCCTAAGTGCACACTCACAAGTAAGGGCCTGTAAATAGTACACAACGCGCTACTAAACTAGATCGTAAGAACGCTCTTGCCTAATGGGCCATTCAAGCCCAACACTTTAGCCCAAGGCCCAACAACTTGGCCCAAGGCCCAACACTTGGCCCAAGGCCCAACCCATACCCAATTACCTTACCTCAGCCCCTAAAACCTTTCAACTAACCAAATCCATCGGTTAAGCCTAAAACAAACTTATCGATTAATAACGAGTCAAACGTGTAGATTTTAGCATGCGAAGATGCATTTAATTACATAGGATAACCTTTGAAATAAATTATTAAATTTTTTTCAGAATTTAATAAATGTCTTAGGTTTATAAAAATATTTTTATTATATTTTTCTATTGGACACAAAAATTATAAAAATTCCTCCAACACAGCAAGGTACGTGCAGCTATTTCAATGCGCAACAAAATGGTTTTATTTTTATAAAATTCATTACCGAACCAAATTAAACGATTCCAATTGGGTTTGGTTCCTAACTCAAAATAATAACTTACAGAAGTGGAAACAACCAATTCGGACCTGTCAGAAAAAGGTTAATGACGTCGGAAAGACAGACCAGAATCCGTCATCCCGCATCAGCTTTGACACTCGATTTTATAAATTCATAAAAACCATTCAAATCTCGTCAAAAATTACGTATTATACCTTTCTGGAAACTAGACTCAAAGTAGAACATCATGAAATCAAGAATCGATCAAAAACAATGGATTATCATCGCGTTACAGACCCTACAATAAACGTATACGAATCTGTCAGCAAACTGTTATCATCAAAACTCAACCTTAACGACCAATAAGCGCGTTAATATGATCAATTAAGGTGTAAAAGACATGGGGAATCATAAAACCGACCTTGAATTGAAGTTTTCACGGCTGAAAGAAGAAAAACGAGCAGGGGGGGGGTCTTGAGGTCCGATCGGCTGCTAGAAAGGGTTAGGGGTTAGGGTTTATTTGTTTTATGATATAAATAAAATAGTTACATCCAAGTCCCTCCAAATTGAAGTGTAAGGCAAAATAGAAGGAAAAGTTAAGTTCTTTAACGTACCGGGATAACGTAAAAGCTTTCGAGAAATGTCGGATAAATCCCGAGAATTATACATACTCTACAAACTTTAATTCTTGAAACCGGAATTAACGGGCGTTACAAGTCTACCCCCTTACAATGGGATTCGTCCCCGAATCCCGATGCGACAGGAACAACTGCGAGTAGAGTTTCATCATCTCGTCTTCGGACTCCCAAGTAGCCTCGGAACCCCTACGGTGCCTCCACTGCACCTTCACCTGTCTAACCACCTTATTCCTCAAACGCCTCTCATGACGGTCAAGAATAGCAATCGGTTGTTCAACGTAGTTCATATTACTATCGGGTTCAATACCATCGAGAGGCACATGGGCCTCTTCATCCGCTAAGCATTTCCTCAGATGGGACATGTGAAAAGTAGGATGAATCCCTGCGAGCTCATCAGGCAATTCTAGTCCATACGCTTCCTCACCAACACAGGACAATATATGGAATGGACCAATGAACCTCGGAGTAAGCTCACCCCTCCTACGAACACGAATGATACCCATCCAAGGAGAAACTTTCAATATAACCCGATTCCCAGCCTCAAACACAATAGGCCTTCGCCTTATATCCGCATAAGACTTTTGACGACCCGGAGCGGCCTTCATAAAAGCCTTAATCTTATCGAGCTTCTCAGTCGTCGCCTCGACCACCTCCAAACTACCCAACTGTTTCTAGCCAATGGAACCCCAACAGACTGGGGTCTTACACCTCCTATCATACAACATCTCAAACGGTGACATCCCAATCGCGGCGTGATAACTGTTATTATACAAGAACTCTACCAACGGTAAATGACGATCCCAACTACCACCAAAATCGATTACACAGGCCCGCAACATATCCTCAAGAGTCTGAATGGTCCTCTCGGATTGACCATCCGTCTGCGGGTGATAGGCAGTACTGATAAGGAGTTTGGTACCCGTCTCCTCATGAAACCTTTTCCAAAACCTGGAGGTAAAACGCGTATCCCTATCAGAAACAATAGATACTGGGACCCCGTGCCTAAAAACGATCTCACGAATAAACACATCGGCTAGCTGCTCAAAAATTAAAAGTCTCTCGAATCGGCAAGAAATGAGCGCTCTTGGTCAGTCTATCAACGGTTACACATATGGTGTCGTAATTACCCCTAGGAGTACGAGGCAGTTTAGTCACAAAATCCATAGTAAGATGCTCCCATTTCCACTCAGGTATTTCCAATGGCTGAAGTTTCCCAAATGGTTTCTGATGCTCGGCCTTAACTTGTAGACACGTCAAACATTTACTCACATACTGAGCCACCTCAAACTTCATCGCAGGCCACCAATAATTCTTTTTCAGGTCTTGGTACATCTTGGTCGGGCTCGGATGAATGGAATAGCGCGACTTGTGTGCTTCATCTATAATTTTACCCCTGAATCCCCCATACTTCGGTACCCATAAACGACCATCCTTATAATTCACCCCATCACCGACGTTTTCCAACAATTTTTCCTGACCCCACACACGTTCTGACATAATCCATTCCACCTGCAAAGCCTCATTCTGAACGCTGGCTATTTGCTTCAAAATATCGGGTTTAAGGATAAGCTGGTAAGATTTTACACGAATCGACTCCGGTCTCTCCTTCCGGCTCAACGCATCAGCCACCACGTTAGCCTTACCTGGGTGGTACATAATATCCAAATCATAATTCTTAATCAACTCCAACCATCGACGCTGGCGCATATTCAGTTCCTTTTGTTCAAAGAAATACTTTAAACTCTTATGATCGGTATAGATAACGCAGGGAACACCGTACAAATAATGCCGCCACAACTTAAGCGCAAACACAACGGCCACAAGCTCCAAATCGTGAGTAGGAAAATTCGCCTCGTGAGGCTTTAATTGCCGCGAGGCATACGCGATGACTCGACCTCGCTGCATCAGAACACACCCAAGCCCCTGGTAAGAGGCATCAGAATAAACCACCAGATCGTCGGTGCCATCAGGTAGAGCTAAAATCAGGGCATGCGTCAACCGGTTCTTCAACTCGAAAAAAGCCTCCTCCTGCTCAGTACCCCAAACGAACTTAACACTCTTCTTAGTCAACCTGGTCAGCGAAGAAGCAATTTTTGAAAAATCAGGAATAAAGCGGCGGTAATACCCCGCCAAACCCAGAAAGCTACGGATTTCAGATGGAGACTTAGGAGACTCCCATTCATTCACGGCTTCCACCTTTGCAGGGTCAACCAGAATACCACTCGGGTTAATAACATGACCCAAGAATTGAACCTCACGTAACCAGAAGGAACACTTAGAAAATTTCGAATACAGTTTGTTCTTCCGCAGAGCCTCCAACACTTCCACGAGATGACCGGCGTGATCGGATTCACTTTTAGAGTACACAAGAATGTCGTCGATGAACACAATAACCGAACGATCGAGCATCGGTCTACATACCCGGTTCATAAGATCCATGAACGCAGCCGGTGCGTTGGTCAAACCGAAAGACATCACAAAAAATTCATAATGCCCATAACGAGTGCGGAAGGCAGTCTTAGGAATATCTTCCTCCCGAATTTTCAACTGATGATACCCGGACCTAAGGTCGATCTTCGAGAACCAACTAGCTCCTTGGAGCTGATCAAATAAGTCTTCGATCCTCGGGAGTGGGTACCGATTTTTTTTTAACAGTGAGCTTGTTCAATTCACGATAGTCAATGCACATCCGCATGCTACCGTCCTTCTTTTTAACGAACAGGATCGGAGCAACCCAAGGTGAGATGCTTGGTCGAATAAAGCCCTTATCGAGCAAGTCTTCCAATTGAGCCATAAGTTCCTTCATTTCATTCGGCGCTAGGCGGTAGGGAGCTTGGGCAACGAGTTTTGCGCCCGGCACAAGATCTATCTGGAACTCATCCTCGCGGTCCGGCGGCACATCTGACAAATCATCTGGAAATACATCCGGGAAATCCTGAACGATAGGAACATCACCGATGGTAGCCCTAGACACGGAAACAGATTTCCTACGGCGACCTCAACCTCAAACACATCGACTACGCGCTCGGGTGATTTATTCAACGAGGAACAGAAAGAGGTAGACACAAAACTTCTACTGGTGCCCGAATCAAATAAGACTGACGCTGGTAATTCATCAAGTAGAAAGGTATCTGGGATAACATCACGCTCCTACTTAGCTAAACAGTTGCTCATACATTCTTGAAGGAGCGAGGAATTTAAGCGGTCAAGTACCAAGGAACCCAGAGTGACAGTATGCTACGCTTCAGCTAAACAATTACGCGCAAAGCGTTCGAGAGGATGGGAAACGAACAGGAGAATTTAGGGAATAAGATAAACTTTAACGCTAACGACTCGAGAGTTAGCCAAATCCTATCCCTACAAAGACGGAACCCTAACATAGTCAAACACAAGTGGTATTTAAAACATGGAAGGTAAGGGTAAACTGCTAATAATGTTGATCAAGTGTTATTAGTCGTTTACTTCACCGGCCTGTTCTAAGCACCCCCTGCCCCTAACCACATTAGCATTCTATCTAACACTTAACAATTAATCACATACTGGAAATCTTAAATTTAAAGTAATGACTAAATAATATAAAGTTACCTCTTGGCGTACAGCTACTCGCGGTGGGCATACTGGTCTCTTTTCTTACAGTTCGAGTTCAAGCATTCAGGGATGCTCGGATACCGCGAACCATGGCTCTGATACCAACTTGTAAGGCACCGAACCCCGGGAGCCCCACAGTTGGTATTCATACAAAATACTTAATAAAATAATTAAAACTTGAAAACGGTTTCTTCCATTAAAACAAACATCTCAGATTATAATTCAACGGAAAACATAAATAATAAAATAAGTTCCCAAAACCAATTTAAATGTATTTAAATAAATGTTAAAAAGAAAACATTTATTATTATTGAAACATCCGACTAAGTATGTTCTCCACCATACAAGTAGCTTCGTGCACGTCCAAGCAGTAATGTATCCATCTCCTAACCTGAAACTCACACTAACATGTACACAAAGTCAGCTTGAGCTGAGTGAGTTCAAGTTTTAATAAATAACATCTATAATAATAATCATAATAGTCATCCCAAGAGTTTTAAAATAAAAGTGATAAAACAGTTAGGCCAAATAAATGGGATAAGCCATCATCAACAATAAGTAATCATCCTTATATATATATATATATATATATATATATAAATATCCTTATAATTAAATATAAACATTCTTATAATCATATATAATCATCCTTATAATTATGTATAAACATCCTCATAATTATATACCTACATATATATCATCCAAGTAATAACATCAGGGTCGAGCAAACGTACATCCCAAACACGTAACATCAGGGTCGAGCAAACGTACAACCCAAACACGTAACATCAACGCATGCAAACACAAAGTAGGCATACGCAACATCAGTAGTCGAAACGACTACAACATCGCAAAATATAGGCCAAACAATAATGTATATATAGAAATATATATTTTTAACATCCCAAGGCCTACCATATACTAGCAAGCTTATATAAAATCCTTTAAAACATTTCATCAAGTAAGAAAACACTTAGGTGTGCATGCTAGCCCAAAATTTAAAAAGAGTTAAACGAGGCATCAAGAACTCACCTGAAATCGATCGAACACCTGCAACGAGCTAGGAAATCCCTAAGTTCACACTCACAAGTAAGGGCCTGTAAATAGTACACAACGCGTTACTAAACTAGGTAGTAAGAACGCTCTTGCCTAATGAGCCGTTCAAGCCCAACACTTTGGCCCAAGGCCCAACACGTTGGCCCAAGGCCCAACACTTTGGCCCAAGGCCCAACCCATACCCAATTACCTTACCTCAGCCCCTAAAACCTTTCAACTAACCAAATCCACCGGTTAAGCCTAAAACGAACTTATCGATTAATAACGAGTAAAACGTGTAGATTTTAGCATGCGAAGATGCATTTAATTACATAGGATAACCTTTGAAATAAATTATTAAATTTTTACCAGACTTTAATAAATGTCTTAGGTTTATAAAAATATTTTTATTATATTTTTCTATTGGACACAAAAATTATAAAAATTCCTCCAACACAGCAAGGTACGTGCAGCTATTTCAGTGCGCAACAAACTGGTTTTATTTTTATAAAATTCATTAACGAACCAAATTAAACGATTCCAATTGGGTTTGGTTCCTAACTAAAAATAATAACTTACAGAAGTGGAACCAACCAATTTGGACCTGTCGGAAAAAGGTTAATGACGTCGGGAAGACAGACCAGAATCCGTCATTCCGCATCAGCTTTGACACTCGATTTTATAAATTCATTAAAACCATTCAAATCTCGTCTAAAAATTACGTATTATACCTTTCTGGAAACTAGACTCAAAGTAGAACATTATGGAATCAAGAATCGATCAAAAACAATGGATTATCATCGTGTTACAGACCCTACAATAAATGTATACGAATCTGTCAGCAAACTGTTATCATCAAAACTCAACCTTAACGACCAACAAGCGCGTTAATATGATCAATTAAGGTGTAAAACACATGAGGAATCATAAAACCGACCTTGAATTGAAGTTTTCACCGCTGAAACTTGGCTGGGAAGAAGAAAAACAAGCAGGGGAGTCTTGAGGTATGATCGGCTGCTAGAAAGGGTTAGGGGTTAGGGGTTAGGGTTTATTTGTTTTATGATATAAATAAAATAGTTACATCCAAGTCCCTCCAAATTGAAGTGTAAGGAAAAATAGAAGGAAAAGTTAAATTCTTTAACGTACCGGGATAATGTAAAGGCTTCCGAGAAACGTCGGATAAATCCTGAGAATTATACGTACTCAACAAGCTTTAATTCTTGAAACCGGAATTAATGGGCGTTACACCAATTCAACCTCATAACTTATAAAAATGATTTTTCAACAGCCCGTACATCAACCCAAGTTCACCCGAGCTGAATTGGTCGTTAATCACATCAACCCTCGTGTTAACCGCAACAATCTACAATTCTAATCAACCGAACACTAACATTCAGACTACAACTAGTTGACCAATCAAACGAACACCAATGAACATGATTTTAAAGTATGTTATACTAGACATACCTAGGAAGATTTTGGTGCAAAAACCTCAATCAAAACAGTCCCGGAAAGGTTAGAATTGACAGCCACCCGATAAGCCTACAACACGAAATTTAACGATCAATACGCGTGATATAATGATCAATTAAGGTGTAAAAGACTTGTAGGGACATAGTACTAACCTTCAATTAGAGTTTTGGACCTTAACCTTGGCTGCACAAAAGAAAAATCGTGGGGGGGGGGGGGCTCTAGCTTCCGATCGGACTACAAGTGGGGGCTAGGGTTTAGGTTTTTTTATGATAACATAAAACATGTTACACTCTAGCCCTTCTAATTTGAGGGATATGGCAACTTGAAAGGAAAGTTTAGATGATTTAACGTACCGGGATGACGAGAAAGTTTCCGAGAAATGTCGGTTAAATCCCGAGAAATATACATACTTTACAAGCTTTGAATCTTGAACCGAAAATTATCGGGCGTTACATTATGACATGATCAGAAGTAACATTTTGATGATGCAACCTCTTCCTTCTATCAACCGTGCATATGGTATTCTAATGCAAGATGAGAAGCAAAAGGAAATTCACACCACCCCTGATGTCACAGCATCTTCTGAGTCTATGAACGCAAGCAGTGGAGGTCCTACTAGTGGAGGAACATGGGAATATAGGAGAATTTTGGTGTGCTCTCATTGCAAGAGAATTGGACATTCAGTGAACAAATGTTGTAAGTTAATTGGTTTCCCTAAAGATTTCAAGTTCACTAAAGGAGAAGTTTGCTAACCTTGCTGAAGATCAAGGAAAAAGTGGTTAAAGTTAGTCTGAACAGCAGCAAGGAATAACTCAACAACAATATCATGATTTGATGGATTTATTATAGCAAACTAAAGTTTAACCTGTTACTTCAACCACATATGCTGCTAACAGTGCCACAACCATCAATCATGAATTTTTCTAATGTATAATGTCTTGAAATTCTTCAAAATATTATTTCAACTAGATCATTGACACTGATGCTAATGATCAAATGTGACATGATCAAAATTTGTTTTCAAGCGTTTCTTTTCTCAAAAATCCAATTTTCATCACTCTTCCTAATGGCACATCCGTCACAGTTCATTAATATTAGATTGTTCCTTTGACTGGTAATATTTCCATGCGAAGCGAACTTCCATGCCTAGCGAAATTTCTGATGCATTTTTGATAAAGGGCCTATTAATGAAAATAAAATTTTTCCAAGCTGGCCTGGCCTAGACCCCTCTACCCGGCGTGCTCCCCCAGACCCTCGTTAGTTGAGGGTTTCATTAACTAGATGTAAGAAGTAGTTGTAACAGATAATTGATATTCGTAACTTGTTGCATAGTTAGCCGAGCTCAGTTAAGGAAGGGTATTACGTAAACTCGGAGAGAGATCGCCTACAGGTGAGTTCTAGCCCCATTTCTCTTTGAAATGTTTTCTGGGCTATGTGCATACTTGTAAGACTAGAAGTATATATATACCCATTTATATACACATATGATGAAGATGAATAGATGATGCAAGAGTAAAGAATGTGGTAAGAATTTTCATGTGTTTAGTTGATGACTAATTGTGTTTGTAAGAGTTCAATAAGAATATATTGTAAGAGTCAGGGCGGCAGGCCCTTATAATACCTGGGCAAGAATATAGTGGCCGACTCTACGATATCGGTGCAAAAAATTCGGGTGGTAGACCCTTATAATATCTGTGCAAGAATTCAGGTGGCAGACCCTTATAATATATGTGCAAGAATGTAAGAGTAACCATTTGTTGTGTAAGAATAATGTAAGAATAATTGCATGCTATGTAAGAATAATGTAAGAATAGTACTGGGTAATATTTGTACGTAAATGAAAGAACGTGTAAGAGTAATCCTGTAACTGTTAAACTTGAACTCACTCAGCATAGCTGACTTTTAATATGCGTGCAGGTAAATAGATGAAGGAGCTGGCTTGAGGATTGCACGTGGTAGGGACTAGAAGACTGGCATCTTGGGAAGAAATGTTATGAATTAATATGTTATGTTTTAAGACAAGTTAATTTTTGTTAAGACAAGATTCCAGGTTTTGTAATGTAATGCATGAAGTTTTAATTATTCCGCTAAAGTTTTAAATTAACTCTGATTTTAGAACTGTGTTTATAAGTAAATCCAACACCAAAGTAGTGTTTCTAGGAACGGAGCCTTACAAGTTGGTATCAGAGCATAAGTTCGAGAGAAATAAGCATCCCATATGCTTAGACTCGAACAGAAAATGGGACTTAAAGAAGAAAAGAAAGAAGATGTCATTCCAAGAATGCCATGTGTCTCCCAAGCAAGCTTAGAAAGGGACCATCTTGTGTAAGTTGATCTTGTGTATAGTAAAGAATGAATAAGAAGGCTAATCAAATAACTATATATAGAAATGCTTGTTTATCTGTGAAGATGTGAGACGTATGATCGACTAACTATTATACGTAGAAACTAGCACAAGTGAACTCACAAAGGGAAGTGTGTAGAACACGGAGAGTAACGTGATCAGCTAATCACAACTGGCCACTGTTATTACCTGTTAGTGGTGTGCGTCGGATAACCCTATAACAATGACCCTCACAACTAAGCTTTAAATATAAAATGAAAATCCTAAAACCACACACAACCGCAAGTGTACCGATCGCAAGTAGTATAGACCTAGGAAGTCCGAGTTTCGAACACGTGGACACGTAAGGACGCTAACGATCACTAACCCTAGACAAGACCTACCTAAGAATAATATTTAATTGATTTTTGATTTTTAATGACTTAACTGGACTAACTGGACTGACTGAAAAAACTTACCAAAAATAGAAAACTTAACAACAAACTAACAGT
The DNA here is from genome assembly GCF_021521415.1 of Bidens hawaiensis. NCBI lineage: Eukaryota > Viridiplantae > Streptophyta > Magnoliopsida > Asterales > Asteraceae > Bidens > Bidens hawaiensis. Next base: position 41,791 of record NW_027496814.1, on the reverse strand, counting down.
GTTGACTTCGGAAGGAGAAAAACGTCTACCTAGGCCTGAATCAAACGGTAGGCCTAACAAGCTAATGGATTGAATGATATCTAGACACCGGTCCCTAAAGATGACACGACTAAGGATCGCTCGGGTTCACTGGATTACCTCTCGGTCTCACTCAACAAGCCTTAACTACTCAAAATCGGTTAAAACGGACAAACCGGGAAACAATTGTTAACGTGTTCTAATGTTGACTCACCTCTCGGGCTCACCAACACTCAACCCTAATGGAAATGAATACTACACAGCCAAGGATAGAGGAATAATTCAACTTAAACCAAAAATCACAATCTAAGCCTACTAACACTTTCTGGGTGTAACAGCTATACCCAGATTAGTTACACAGCCCAGTTTAATATGAAAATTATAATAATATTAAAATATTAATATTATTATAATATTAATTATAGGGACTAGTGATAGCAAGTTGAACCAGCTACGAGCTGACACTGTACTAGACCTCTACTAAACTGTGAGTTTCATGACCCCACTTTTAAACTGTTTTACGAACTCTCGGGGTGAAAAACATGTTGATACATATCTGTATACTATGAAATGTTTGATGATGGGAATTATCTAATTGCTAACACACGAAAGTCCCCACGAACACAGTGATTAACTTCGAGCCGGTGGCTTGTGAATAGTACTATTGGTTTGACAAACCCAAACGGAGCCGGTATGGATTGCTGAGACTTTACACCGTTTGCACATGACCATAATTATACAAACACGCTATGTAGTGTTAGACATAGCTACTCGGGGCATGTTGTGGGCGGAAAGGGGCCATAGTGGTTGATTGAGCGTGGGCGATGGATGCACGCAACACGAACAGTCAAGGCTTCACTGTAGCTTAGCATAATTACATCATAAACATACAAGCAAATGTAATTGTGAACGTACATACATACATACTTGCGTATTTACAAACAATGATTGTTGTACGCACAACTGATTTCTTGAAACTCGTGAAACTCACAAACTATCTGTAGTTGACCCGTTTTAACATGTTTTTCAGGTATACCGGACTCGGACTAGAAAGTCAATGTGCTACCTGTTTGATTTGCGATCAATACTGGGTGAATTGATGCAAGTGTGCTAATAGGAAGTAAAGCCACTTAACGGGCTAGATTTAATTTGTATCACCTAGTTGTAAACAAAGTTAGATCGATGTAAAATATTATAAACTAGTTTGTATTGTTCTTTATAAACAATGTGGTTGATACAGAGGTGTCTGTTGCATTTTCGTTCTACGCTTCCGCAAATCGCTTAATGGGGTGTGACAGAAGTTGGTATCAGAGCCATTGGTTATAAAGGATTAGGTTATCCCTTAGGATACCGAAAGTATAACCGTAGGCTCAATTAGCACTGGAAAAATAAATAATAATTTAATATTATATACTGATGGATGTCGGGATGAACTTGTAGGGCAAGAGAGTTATTGTGGTCCGAAAGATAATAACAGACTTGCTTGTACAAGGAAATTCGGGAGAAGTCATATGTATGCTGAGTATGTGTGTGTGTGTGTGTGTGTATATATATATATAACACCCATACGTGCTTATCTGGATTAAGGTGTATGAATACGTGTACGTACTGTACTGTCGATAATACTAAGTCTCCGTGTAATGAATATTATGTTCGATTATAATCAATATTAATTCTATTTATAATTAAAATTAAATTTTTAATAAAACTAATATTATACTTTATCATAATTAATATTATATTTGACCATAAAAAAAATAAAATATTTTATTTGGCCTTAAATAATAATATTCTCTACTCTGATTTCTACTATTGAAAAATATTATTTTTATGAAAAATTATGAAAACGAAATATGTTGAAATCGGTAGTCTTGTATCGGATGATGAACTGATGTTGCCTGTAAATGGGAATGCAAGGACATTCTAGCGAGTCCAGACTAAACCTTGTTGTATGATTAGATCACAGACCGAGCGTAAATTCAAGGCCTAGAAAGGAACTGTGGAAGGTATGATATACGTACGTCCATCTCAAGGGAACACGACACTTCTCGATTCGTGCCTAATCTTTATCTCACATACCAGTTTCTAATAGTAGACTGAACTGTTTCTAGTCATCTTTCGACTTCTGTTGTTAAAAAATAAACACTATTCCTAAGAAAATACTTAGGAAAAAGTATGGTTTATCAAATTATAAATATAATAACTATCCTATTGAATTTTCAAAAATAACAGACCGTGATCACCTACATATATCATACACCAGTTATGAAAATAATCATTCCTCTATACCTCACTAGTACCACCAATCTTGATGAACCTTCTTAACTAAGAAAATTATCAAATCTCCTGGGTACGAGTATCTCCAACCACTCCTATATGGTTGCCACTTCGATCGATTTATCATAAAGGAGAACCCTCACGTTTGCAGGCCGATAATGTGTCTTGGCTTGTAAGGATCATGCTTACTCCTAATTAATAAATTATCACTTTTAGTAGACCCAGCACACTTGTGTATATTGAATGACCTGATGAAAGAATATTCTGTAATTATACTTAATAACACCCAAAGCTCAAGGGGAGTATACAAATGCCTCTCGACTAAAACATAGTGTTTAAACTCTTAACGAACAAATGCATACTCACGGGAGAGGCAGGATAAAATAGTTACCCAATGACGGGATTACATCTGAATAATTGTGGTACAAGTTATGAACTATTCATGATTATTATAATATATGCCCGGATAGACAAGGATAGTATGACACTGTTGTGTATAGTTTTGATACCCCATGTAAGCATTTGGTAGTGTGCTATGCTGATATGGGAGACGATTTGGATCTAATAGTGCAAACATTAACCCTTACCGGGTTAAAATTACTTGTCACGGGATAACAATTTTTGATACATACATGCAAACAATGGCCTAATTAGGCTAAATCTATGTACTATCCTGGGTATACGGATACATGATTCGGTGTGTATAATACACATCTGCTATTTGAATTACTAGAATGTTAGCTAATGTGATTCCCTGCGCAATGAGTTATAGGAAAAATTACTATTATGTGAAGTTTAGTTGTTTATCATTATAGAATGACCCCGAAGAAAACAAACACGTTAATTGAGACAGTTGTAGCCGAAATGATTGTTCGGAAACTGCAGATAGTAACTCTGACAATTGCAGCGCGATTCGCTGCCGGCATTAATACGACAATGAATACAAATTAAATGCCACACACTAATACGGTCGCGAATATTATTTCGCCGCCCAATACTAATACGGTTACAAATGTTATTTTCATGATAAATATGAACATTGTCACGAATAATACTCCCCCATCAAGCACTAATGCTACTACCGATAATGATAGTTTCCCCCACTAAATGCCATTGGCAACAAAAATCTTTTACCGAACATGAATACCAGTCGTAACAACCGTGATCCTTCACGACGGGAATACTCGTTTAAAAAAATTACGTTGTGCAAACCTATAAATTCTAGTGGCACTACAAGAGTAAATGTTTTAGTAAAATGAATCGAAGAGATACAATCTGTTATCAATAATAGAAATTGATCATCACTTATGTGACAGTTAACGATTGTACAAATTCGGGCACAAGAGGCAACCAACCGTATGACTTGGACAAAACTTAAAACCCTTTTATTAAAACATTTTCATCCAAGGAATGAAATCTAGAAATTAGAATATGAACCCGGGAAACTGAAAAACGAAAGGTGCGGACTAATTAGGATACACAAACCGTTTTAACGATCTGGTTCGACTGATGCTAGAATTAGTAGCACGGAAGTAGAGACTTTAGTTAATCCAGTTAACCACTTAACTTTTGAGAATACCAGGACGCAAGCCAGGGTGGTAACTTTGAACTCGATTGGTAAAGGTGTGTTGAGAGTACCGGGAAATCATCTAGTACAAAACGAGCTAATCACGAAACAGGAGTACAAGAGCTATAACAATTTGAACGTGCGTACCCTACAACTCAAAATAAAACGATAATCAACTCTAGTTCATAATTAAGCATATACAATGAGCCTTTGCTAAGGGATATGTCGAATAAAGACGTGTCATAAAAGAAGGAAGACTAGATACTATGACCATAGCCGTGAAACCATTATGAACACCGTAAACCGACCATGCTAACCTCATCACTTATAGTTATCCCAATCGTAATCAATTCGATCACAAACTATGACAAACCCTCATGTTTACCATGAGTATGGAAATACGAAACTCTCCAAAAAGAACTGTTCCTGGTTAAGCCAAAAACAAGCATCGATGTCTAACTCGGCCAGAGGTCGCGTTTAGTGATTGGATCAGATAATACACGACAAGACTTAATTATGGTGAAAGAATACACCTGTAATTACTGAGTAATATACTTCAGCCTCGTTTGATATAAGTACCTATAGAAGTCTCATTCCCATTAACTTCTTATCCCTGAGAAATGTACTGGTTAGCTAAATAGAAAGCAGGAATCGTGTATAATGATTAGATAGTTAAAAATTCTCACCCAGATGATGAAATGATTATGGTACAAGGAGAGGAGTTTGGTTCAATATCACCTCTCGTGTTTCATCTTTAAATATTAAAACTCTTACGCCAAGGGTGTATGGCATTGCTGGAAAACATAACCATGAAAAACCCCAACGAAACATATAGGGAATATCCCCGTAATGCTCGAATACTTCAATATCCTTACTGATGAACTACCTGAAATCCCATTATTCAACAAATTGAGCTCCGAATTGACCTAACCGTAGGGAAACTCCTATTACCAAGTCACCTTATCGTCTGCCATTCTCCGAAATGTAAGAACTAATTACACAACTACAAGAATTATTAGATAAGGATTTCATAGAACCTAACTATGCTCATTGGGAAGCACCGGTGTTGTTAGCAAGAAAAAGGATGGAGGCTTAGGACGTGTGTTGATTACCGGAGAACTAAACAAAAATCACTGTAAAAAAAAAACTAACATCCCCTCTCATGATGATGATTTGATCAATCAACTCCAGGGAGCGAATTACTTCTCGAAAATCGACCTCCGATCCGGCTATCTTCAAGTTAAGATCCAAGAGGAAGATGTTTCTAAATTGGTGTTTCGAGCTCAATATAGTCAATATGAACCCTTAGTTATGCCTTTCGGACTGACTAATACCCCTATAGTTTGCATGGATCTTACGAACCGAGTTAGTATATCGTACCTCGACAGATTCATTAAAACGTTATTGATGACCTCCTGATATATTCGAAAACCAAGAAGGGACACGAATAACGTTTACGAACAATCTTGGAGATGTTGAGGCAGTAGAAATTGTATACCAAGTTGTCCAAGTGCAAATTTGACTGCAAGGAGTACAATTTTTAGGATACGTTATTAGTTGACATAGATTTCTCATATACCCGAGTAAAACTGGTAAACACCAGAGTCACCAAAAGAAATTCGCCAAATTCTGGGTATTACCGGCGCTTTATTGAAAATTTTCTAATATAGCCCAACCTTTAACCCTCTTAATCCAAAAAGAACCGAGTTTATGATCGGGGAAAAGTACAAGAAATAGCTTTTCAATTGCTGAGACAGAAACTTTGTTAAACTACTGTGGTAAGTCTCCTAGGAGGGACTGATGAGCTAGTAATCTATTGTGACATATCCCGAAAAGATTTGGAATGCTACTTATATGCCATAAAATGCACAAATTACATGAATCACAAAAGCCTTTGACATGCAATTGATCTGACGGAACTAAGTATGGGGTAAAGAAGACGAGTAGAGTTATGGAACAATTGTAAGTGTGAAAACCGATGCCTTAAGATGAAGGGATAAAGTTAAACACTGGAAAGTCCGGGCAATTGAAACGATTGTTAGACAAAACTTATCGGGAATAATATCGCCCAAAAGAAAGCCTTAAGAACAAAACAGTTAGAAAACGAAAACTTGAATAGGGACGAGCAGAATTTCGTAAAGAAAACCAACGAAATCCTATGCTTAAAAAAAAAAAAACGTGACTATATTTTAACTCTTGATAACTAATGTGACTAATCATAAATGAACCACACATTTTTGTAAATACCTGACTCGTGCTAGAATTAAAGCAGGGTTTCAAAAACTCTTAGTAATGTTACAACAACCGGAAAGACCTAGTAGAAGTGTAAACCGATTACAATGAGCCTCATAACACACTTTCATAAATCATTCCAAGAACTCAGTGCACTCAGGGTACCAATCGACCGGCTAACTTAAATTGCATACTCCCTCCCGATCCATAACAACTACACAATTGAAAGGCGCACCTACCATTATGTCAACAAAATCATATCTCGACATGGGTGTCTGTTTCGATTACTTCAGACTGAGACAATTATTTTGTCTCTTATTTTTGGCAAAACTTAGGAAACCGAATCGGTTTAAGCACGACCTGTCATTCCCAAATAAACGATCGATCTGGATGAACTATACAGACATTGGGAGAATTACATTGCAACTATATATTAAATCTTGGAGGAAATTAAGGCCAACATTTTTCCACTGGTCTAATCCTCATATACTAATAGTCACCATAATATTATACGAGCGACAATATAACTGGTACAATACGAGCAATAATATAAACCATTACCTTAATAGGCTAAACGTTAGCAACACTCAAAATGCAAAATCTAATTTGATTCCAGAAACAACAGATAAAACTCGTAGAATTCAAAAACAAACTGAAAGACGCATAAGTCTAATAAAAGAACTATACCGATGTACACAATAACTTGTTAACCCTTGAAAAGTGTTATTGGAGTTGAGGAAACCTATAAGGTAACATCAACACGTATAGAACCGTACGATGTTATCTCAAAATTTAATTCCATAGAAAATCGACTAAAACCATATTTAATGTCGAGTTTTAGTCCTACTAATAACTTCCTATGTACCGAATAAAAAAGTGCCTTATTGACGAGGCGACGATAGTACCGCTTGGAAACTCGCACATAAATAAACTTTGTAAAGAACCCGTATAAATATCAGGCGGGAAAGTCAAACGGTTACAGCTCAACAGAATTACAATGGTCAAAGTTCGGTTAAATGCCTCATAACGTGGAATTATATACATTTGAAAACAAAACAAATATTCTTGTTTGTTCCTATAAAGCTTGTAACTGATATATTGAATTTCGGGGAGGAAATTTTCTAACGGGGGGAGAATGTGACATTTGAGCCAAAACCAGGTACACCCTAATATACAGTTACCGATTTAACGATTAAACGCTTATTACATAACGATCGAACGATTAAACGAACGGGTCTGGTTATGACCCAGATATCCCGGGGGGGTATATATAAGTGATATACGTTTAATATAAGCTAATATATTAGTATTATGGCCTTAGTTCAATAGTAAACAAGTTAAACGAAAACATGCTCGTTTAACTACCCGCTATAGAATTAAACACGAAAGATAGTTACAAACCAAGCATTGTATCATCCGTTAAGCCGAAAAAGACATACCAAACACTTATTTGAAATTTTTTACGCAATCCGTGAAAATATTTTCAATTTTTACAAACGTATAGTATGTTTTTATAAATTTACATAAAAATAGACGAAAACACTCGTTTTCGCACTAGTTGTCGTATCCGGTATATTTTTTGCGCCAAAAATCAAGTCCGAAATAAATTTGGACTCGGCATTTCACATACGCGATTGCAAATTCAGAAGTTTGAGCCAAATGGGCCCAAAGGGGGCCTAAAAATCTCTTCCGGGCGAAAAGGGGGTTTACCCCCCCCCCTAAAGATCCATTTTATCATAAAAGGCAATAATTGAGATATTTTTGTGAACGTGGGAAAGTGAGAAGGTCTGGAAACTCCCTGCCTCTCATCAAATCTTCAAAAGAAAATAGGTAAATATCCCTTTTAATTATATTTTTCATCTTAGTAATCAAGTTTAATATCATAAAAAACATAGTTTGGTTATCAAAAATCATTCTTAACCATGCAAAAATCCTAAAAATGATTCAAAAACATGTTTTGATTATACACATGGTTAAGACTCAGAATCATACTTGGTTTTGGCCATAAACACGGATTATGGAGTTTAATCGGCGTTTTTACTGTTCAAGAGTTCGGTTTTATAACCTAGCCGAAACCCTAAATTAAGGGGCTGTTGTGTTGATGAAACTTGCTTGGGTTGTGATATAGGACCTTCATCTAACTTTCATAGAAGCACAAGAACCCAAAAACTTGATTAGAAGGGCGAAAACGAACCAAAACCGCTGCGAAAACGAACCAAAACTGCTAAGGTAATACGGAATCACTCGATTACGGGCTGTTTAGGATTCAATTGTGATGTGCATATTTTTAGGTCATGAAAATTTTCAAGGACATCAGGGACCATATCATTGAGTCCGTGTTCAAATTTGGTAATTTTTCGACCATCCGAGAATATTTGGCGAATTTATTACCGCATTGGGACGTTTATTTGGGAAAAATAGTTAAAATGTTTAAAAAATTATGAAATTTTGTGAGAAACTCAGATTTGGTATATCTTTGTCACATATGAAATTTGGAAGCATTTTGAAAAGCTTAAGTAGGTTTTATGCATTTGCGTTCATATGAGTTTTTATAGTCGTTTTTGACCCGAAAAGAATATTGAACAAGCTTGTTACATTATGGAATTGATACAGATGGTTTTGGGATCAGTAAATAGTTCCAGAAATATTTTTATTAAAATCTACATATTTTATTTGATAAGTGGCTAAATTTTCATAATTTAATGATTAACAGTTAATTAATTATGCTAATTTGAAATTAAACAAATTCAATTCTGATAAAAACCGGCAAGTTCGTGATTAAGGAACCTGCGGGAATATCAGAACACCAAGATTGATCAAAAATTATATTTTTGGATTAATTAAGTAAAAACGAACCTTTTTATGAGAAACCTGTACAATCTGGATAGATTGTGCACGTTTCTCCTCAAATCAAACTAAATAAACGGAAACAGGCCCCGTAGCGAATCCAGAACCCCAATGTGTGATCTTTCTTCATCACTTAATCATTTTATCAACCAACACATTTACCCAAGCTTACATCCCCATAACTCATTTCTGAACTCATAAACGAACAACTTGGCCCCGCTGGGAAAATAGGGAAACTGAGCCATGTTCGGTTTTAAGTACTAGGCATCGAACAACATCACAATCTAAGCCTACTAACACTTTCTGGGTGTAACAGCTATACCCAGATTAGTTACACAGCCCAGTTTAATATGAAAATTATAATAATATTAAAATATTAATATTATTATAGTATTAATTATAGGGACTAGTGATAGCAAGTTGAACCAGCTACGAGCTGACACTGTACCAGACCTCTGCTAAAGTGTGAGTTTCATGACCCCACTTTTAAACTGTTTTACAAACTTTTGGGGTGAAAAACATGTTGATACATATCTGTAGACTATGAAATGTTTGATGATGGAAATTATCTAAGTGCTAACACACGAAAGTCCCACGAACACAGTGATTAACTTCGAGCCGGTGGCTTGTGAATAGTACTATTGGTTTGACAAACCCAAACGGAGCCGACATGGATTGCTGAGACTTTACACCGTTTGCACATGACCATAATTATACAAACACGCTATGTAGTGTTAGACATAGCTTCTCGGGGCATGTTGTGGGCGGAAAGGGGCCACAGTGGTTGATTGAGCGTGGGAGATGGGTGCACGCAGTACGAACAGTCATGGCTTCACTGTAGTTTAGCATAATTACATCATAAACATACAAACAAACGTACTTGTGAACGTACATACATACATACATACTTGCGTATTTACAAACAATGATTGTTGTACGCACAACTGATTTCTTGAAACTCGTGAAACTCACCAACTATCTGTAGTTGACCCGTTTTAACATGTTTTTCAGGTATACCGGACTCGAACTAGAAAGTCAATGTGCTACGTGTTTGATTTACGATCAATACTGGGTGAATTGATGCAAGTATGCTAATAGGAAGTAAAGCCCCCTTAACGGGCTGGATTTAGTTTGTATCACCTAGTTGTAAACAAAGTTAGATTGATGTAAAATATTATAAACTAGTTTGTATTGTTCTTTATAAACAATGTGGTTGATACCAGAGGTGTCCGTTGCATTTCCGTTCTACGCTTCCGCAAATTGCTTAACGGGGTGTGACAACAGATCTCACTAAAAAACTCCCCAACATGCTCCATGATGGTATCGATAACGTACAAGGAGTCATCAGTAGATTTGGGGTGTTTAAGTGACTGTCGAATGTCAAAGGTGACGTTCTCATCCCTAACTCTCAATATCAACTTACCCTTGCAGACGTCGATCAACGCCAGTGCAATGGCAAGGAATGGTCGTCCAAGAAGGTACACTATCATCATCGTTCATGTCCAGGATGACAAAGTCCACCGGGAAGATGAACTTGTCGATACGAACCAACATGTTCTCGACCACCCCTCGAGGGTATTTCACAGAACGATCAGCAAGCTGGATTCTTATCCTGGTAGGCCTCGGTTCGCCTAAACCCAGCTTGCGATACACGGAATACGTCATGAGATTAATATTGGCGTCAAGATCAGCCAGCGCATGAATAACCGTATCATCACTCAAGATGCAGGGAATCGTGAAACTCCCTGGATCGGCCATCTTCTCTGGTAACTTCCACTGTAAGACAGCAGAATAACTAGCACTCAATGGGATGGAAGCGACCTCAGCTAACTTCTCATTATTCGAGAGAATATCCTTAAGGAACTTTGCATGTTTAGGCATCTAAGTCAGTGCCTCAAGGAATTGAATATTAAGGTGAAGTTGCTTCAAAAGATCAAGGAATTTGGAGTTCTGCTCTTCAGCTCTATCTCTACGGAGTCTCCCGGGGTATGGCACTCTAGGTTTATAGACTCTCGTTGGCTCGCTCGGTAGCTGCTGTCTCTCGGCCTGTGCTAAACTCCCTGGGCTGCTCCTCTTATGCACCTGGGCCGGTGGAGACTCCATCTGAATTTCCTCATCCACCTGCTCCTCTCTATCATCAACTGAAGGCTCCTCGACTACTCTCCCTCTAGACCTCTCCTGAATCACGGGCTCATCTCGTGCCCCTGCACCGCTTATCGTTGTCACAACTTTCGCGAATCCCTTCGGGTTCTGCTCGGTATTACTCGGTAGCGTACCCTGCGGCCTCCCGTTCAAGCTACTAGCTATCTCTTCCATCTGCCGCTCGAGAATTTGAATCGACGCTCCCTGATTCCTCATGAACTGCTCGTGTTCGCGAAACTTCTCCTGCGTCTCTTTATGTCGGGAATCCTCTCGCGTCATAAGCTGTGACAACATCTGCGTCTGCTGCGCCATCATGTCCTCCAAAGTGGGCTTCTTCTCCCCACTGCTCGCTCCCTCACCGGCATCCTGGAATAAACTCTGACGCTGCTGAAGACCGGACTGATTACCGCCCCTCCAGTTGGAATTCTGGTTGCCTCTCCATCCCGAATTATAAGAATTGAAAGAATTTTGGATTTCGGTTTGGATTTCCTATAAAGTCTACGGCCTCCTCCTGCGAACTGACTGGGCACTGAACGGTATCATGCCCTCCTCTTCATATGTCGCACATCTTGCTCTTCGTCTGCAAGTCCTTCACAATCTGCGCTAACGCCTCTACCTGTGCCGTGAGTGTGGTGGTCTTGTCCACCGAATGCATGCCGCGTGATATGGAGTCGACGGTCTTACCACCCTTGGCGGGTGGTCACTGGTACCCACTCATAGCTAACCCGTTAAACAAAGCGATGCACTCATCCGGGTCCTTCATCGTCAGCAAATTTCCTCCCGCCACTGTGTCAAGCATGTTCTGCGTCACGTATGTCACTCCATTATAAAACTTCTCGACAACCGCCCAATCTTGCAAGCCGTGGTTCGGGCACAATACGCTCCCATGCCTCGTAGAAACTCTCGATGTCCTCCATCTGAAAAGAATGAATCAGATTACGTAAACGAGCGGCCTTAGCTGGAGGATCGTATTTCTCAAGAAATTGGGTCTGCGTGGCAGCCCAAGTAGCCATGAAGCCCTATGGGAGGGACTCGAGCCACATACTCGCTTTATCGATGAGCGAGAACGGAAAAACGCGGAGTTTCACGGCGTCTTTGGATACGCCGGCAAGATGGAAGGTGTTGCAGATACACGCGATGCGAGTGAGATGATGATGCGGGTTTTCGTGAAGTAACCCGTGGAACTGAGCAGAATGAGAAATGATGTTCAGAATATTCGACGGAATCTGCCAGTTCGCGTTAACTCCAATGGCGGGTGGTGCAATGCTGGATCTTGCGCCAACATTGGCCGGTCGAGCCCGGTCTGCAACTGTCCTCCTTGGTGGTGGATTGTCGCCCATGATCCTATCCCTATCGTCGAGTCAACGGATGAAGAACTGGACGATGGTGAAACGGCGCGACGTCTCTCACGAAACTCTCTCTAGCTCGGGAAATGCTTCAGTGTCAGGTGGTCCATGAGATCGAGTATGTCGCATACAACTATACAAATCAATAAAATTAGCCAAATTATCCTAACAAATAAACAAAACAAAAATAATTACAAGTAGCACACAAGGTAAGTCCTAACTCGGATCGCTCTCAAAACGCCTAAAACCGTGTCCCCGGCAACGGCGCCAAAAACTTGGTGTGCGTCGGATAACCCTATAACAATGACCCTCACAACTAAGCTTTAAATATAAAACGAAAATCCTAAAACCACACACAACCGGCAAGTGTACCGATCGCAAGTAGTATAGACCTAGGAAGTCCGAGTATCGAACACGTGGACACGTAAGGACGCTAACGATCACTAACCCTAGGCAAGACCTACCTAAGAATAATATTTAATTGATTTTTGATTTTTAATGACTTAACTGGACTAACTGGACTGACTGACAAAACTTACCAAAAATAGAAAACTTAACGACAAACTAACTGTGTTGACTTCGGATGGAGAAAAACGTCTACCTAGGTCTGAATCAAACTGTAGGCCTAACAAGCTAATGGATTGAATGATATCTAGACACCGGTACCTAAAGATGACACGACTAAGGATCACTCGGGCTCACTGGATTACCTCTTGGTCTCACTCAACAAGCCTTAACTACTCAAAATCGGTTAAAACGAACAAACCAGGAAACAATTGTTAACGTGTTCTAATGTTGACTCACCTCTCAGTCTCACCAACACTCGACCCTAATGACAATGAATACTACACAACCAAGGATAGAGGAACAATTCAACTTAAACCAAAATAGATCAACTAGTCGCTCAAAACACCTAAATCGGAAAAGAAACGAACTCGCTTTCGCACAATCCTTATTCTAGCATGCAAAGGCAATGAGACAACCCTAACTTCTTATCACCTCTTGGTCTCTAAGAAGGTGCCTAACCGCTGTACTTTAACCACAAATTCGTGCAACAAAACCCTACGGTTGTACCTACCGCAAACAAACCCTAAACACAAAGTCTAGAATCAAACAAGCATCGATCAATCAATACAAAACTAATCAACCAACACAAGAGGTTTAAGTAATGAATTACCAAAATTTCCAGCCCTTAAACACAACCTATTTCATGTCTAAATCAAACTTTACAATAACAATTCAAGTCTATTAATCAAACAATCCAACAAACTCATCAAACACTAACAATAATCATCGTTCCTAGGTAGAACTAACAAGATTAGCCTAGCATAATTTTTGGACAAAAGCTAATACTCAATAAAAACATCTTATAACTCATCTCAAACATCAATTCAAACATTCAATGATCAACAAATATCATAAACAAGTCAATATCTCAAGCAATTGCAAAACTACTAATCAATTGAACAAGTAAATCAAAGTGTATGAACAATGAAAAAGATGAAAGGATATGGCTGTTCCGGGGCTGCTCTCGGCTGAAACAACTGATGGTGAATGATCCCGAGCCTTGGTCCTTGCTTCTTCTTCCTTCCTTAGCCGCCACCAGTCCTAAACCCTAGCACAAAAAACTTTTTTCTCCTTCCTTGCTTCCTGCTGACTTCTGATCGCAATAGGGCTGCCAAGTTAGGGTTTTTATTTTTATTTTTTTTATGTTATAATATAAAAGAGTCTTGGGCTTTTCAAACATGTAACCAGGCCGGGCTTTGAGTTGTTTCTTGAAATTGTATGTGTAAAAGGCCTCTAAGCTACTTGAAACGTCCGGTTTCATCATTCTTTCACCCATAACCTACAAGATTATTAAAATTATGTAAAACCTATATAAAACAAGCTAAAATACATAAAATATAATACAATAACGTAGATAAAAGGCACGAAAAGTAAATGTGTTTTACAACACATCAGTTAGCCTTACTATCTCTATACTAAACAATTTCTGAAGTGATGACGTTTGTGTTTTCCTATAGAATTCAAATGGCTGGTGCAAGGAAGACTGCTGAACGAGTAGGGCGCACGGGCCGCTGTGGTAGGCCTTTTGTTACCTGAGTACCCTCCGAGGAACCAATCCTCGAGTCCGAGGAAGAGAGAAGCATGACAGTGCGAGATGAAGGGCATCAGCTCGACCATGCTATTCAAGATGCCATTACCCAGGCAGTTGCTGCTATAGTGCAGAATCGTCAACAAGAAAAGTCAACTGAGAGCCGTTCAGGAACCGCTGAGAGGACAGGGGAAAGTAGCAAGAAAGATGAAGAGACTGAGAGAGAGGAATCGAGTGAAGATCGGTCTGTGAAGGTCAATGATGGTAAGAAGGGCCGAGGTGGGTGCAGCTACAGGTTGTTCAAAGGATGCGACCCACCGAAGCTGTCTGGTACTGGGGATGCAACCGCTACCCTCCAATGGATAACCGTAATGGACAAGGTTATCCGAATTAGCGAGTGCTGCCCCAACTAAGCCTTGGGTTTTGCTACTCAGTCTTTTGGGGAAGAAGCGATGTTCTGGTGGGAAACTGTTGAGCAAAGAAAGACCCCTGCTGAGATTAAGGCCATGAAGTGGGAAGATTTGAAAGAGATGGTAAAATTGAGAGGGCGGAAATAAAGTTCCTGAATTTGAGGGCAGGGAAAATGACACACCGCGAGTACACCACTGAGTTCAATCGTATGTCCAGACTTGTCCCTGACATGGTGAACACTGAGGCAAAGAGGATCAGGTGCTACTTGAGGGGACTACCGCAAAATGTCAGCACCTTAGTCTGGGCTAGTAAACCTACCACTTTTGACTCTACTGTCGAACTCACAGAGATGGTTTATGATGACCTGGCTGTGGATGATTTGGTGGTGGCGGAGGAGAAGAAGGAGAAGAAGTGGGTTGCTCCTGCTAAGCGACCGGGTATTCTGTTGTGGAATTCAAGGGATAAGAAGTAGAGCGTGTGGGAAAAGAAGTCGTGTAAGACTTGTGGAAAGATGCATGGGGGAGAGTGTAAGTGGGTGTAACATCCGTATTACGAGATTACTAAATAAAAAAAAATTATTGTTTTGTGTGAGTCGCTCGTTTAAATGGGTGCGTGTTTATATTTGATAAGGATTAGGATTGGTGAAGGAAGTGGGTGGTGGGGTCCATAGCTCTCTATATAAGGCCATCCCCCATCCCTTCACCATTTCTTCCCACAACACACTACACTCCCTAGAACATATACATACTCTCTCTCAAGACCCGAATCCGATTCCGGGCTAAAGTAAGGAAAATCAGGGTGATCAAGTGTCTTCAAACAACAAGAATCACGTCCAGATACTCGAGTTGTCTAGATCCGAACCAAACCCGAAGCCAAAGGTGAGTTTTAGCCAACAAGGTTAAGTTTTGTGGTTGAGTTCGACATGAAAATCGATATCTTAGTAGATCGGGTTGTAGGATGTAAGAAAACATAAACTTGGTGAGTCTTAGCCTCACGAGTATGAAATAGGACAAAAAGGTGATGTTCGGACCTCATAAAACACGGGTATACAAAGTTGGTACGACCCAAAACCCATAAAAAGGGTAAAACCGGGTCCTAAGGAGGAAATAAGGAGAAAAATGGCTTTAAAATGGTAAAAACGAAGAAAAAGGTAATTTCGCATCGCACAGCCATGAGAAGCGAAAAAGGTTGTTTCACATCGCACAGCCACGCGAAGCGAATGTAACGCCCGCTAATTCCGGTTTCAAGAATTAAAGCTTGTAGAGTATGTATAATTCTCGGGATTTATTCGACGTTCCTCAGGATCCTTCTCGTCACCCCGGTACATTATAATCACTTAACTTTCTCCCCAAGTTGCTACACACTTCATACTGGAGGAACTAGGATGTAATATATTTTATATCATAATATATAAAAAAAAAACCTAACCCTAATGTTATTCAGCGCCGATCGCAGCCAAGACCCCCCCCAGCTCGAATTTCTTCTGTCCAGCCAAGTTTGATCCGTAAAAACTTCAATTCAAGGTCGGTTTTATGATTCCTCATGTATTTTACACCTTAATTGATCATATTAACGCGCTTATTGGTCGTTAAGTTCGAGTTTTGATGATAACAGTTTGCTGACAGATTCGTATACGTTTATTGTAGGGTCTGTAACGCGATTATAATCCACTATTTTTGATCTATTCTTGATTCTGTGATGTTCTACTTTGAGTCTAGTTTCTAGAAAGGTATAATACGTAATTTTTGGACGAGATTTGAATGGTTTTATGAATTTATAAAATCGAGTGTCAAAGTTGATGCGGGATGGCGGATTCTGGTCTGTCTTCCCGACGTCATAACCTTTTTTCGACAGGTCCAAATTGGAACCAAACCCATTTTGAGTTAGGAACCAAACCCAATTGGAATCGTTTAATTTGGTTCGGTAATGAATTTTATAAAAATAAAACCATTTTGTTGCGCACTGAAATAGCTGCACGTACCTTGCTGTGTTGGAGGAATTTTTATAATTTTTGTGTCCAATAGAAAAATATAACAAAAATAATTTTATAAACCTAAGACATTTATTAAATTCTGGTAAAAAATTTAATAATTTATTTCAAAGGTTATCATATGTAATTAAATGCATCTTCGCATGCTAAAATCTACACGTTTTACTTGTTATTGATCGATAAGTTCGTTTTAGGCTTAACCAGTGGATGTTCAATTGTGTTCTTGTTGGCGCTGTTTGAAGAGAGTTTTTGCACCACAATCTTCCTAGGTATGTCCTGTATATCATACTTAAAGATCATGTTCATAGGTGTTCGTTAAGTTGATCAACTAGTTGTAGTTTGATTGTTATGTTCGGTTGTCTAGAATTGTAGTTTGGCGCGTTTAACGCAAGGGTTGAAGTGATTAACAACCAATTCAGCTCGGGGACACTTGGTCTGATGTAAGGGCTGTTCAAAATTCACTTTTATAAGTTATGGGGCTGAATTGGTTGTCGGTAACTCCAACGGGTCGGTACAACACGCAATTGTGTTTATTGAATAGTTGGTGCGTTGTACTTGCAGGTTACCGACCTATTTGACTTGTGTGGCGTCGTGTGGACTTGTTGGCTGTGATTTTATCATAATGGGTCCACACGGGGCTGAGTTGGATGTTAACGGCCTAAACGACTACTAAACGCGCGTGTTAGTGTCACCTAGTGCTCACAGGGGCAAATTGGGAATTCTTTATTCCCGGGAGTACCTAAGGGTCGTTTTGGTGAATGTGAGACCTCGGGGTCTGTTGTGATTAAGTTTGATGAGGTCGAGGGTTTAGGTAACTCGAACCATGTTAGAACGTCTCGTAGGATAAACGAGTTATCTTGATGTCATTAGTATTGATTGAATGTAAACCGACATGTGTTTGAGTTTTGGGATTTCTTAGGGATTCTCTAGCTCGTGGCGAATCCGCGTCTTGTGTCAGGTGAGTTCTTGATGCCCCGTTTAACTCTTTTTAAGTTTTGGGCTAGCATGCACACCTAAACGATTTTGCTTGATGAAATGTTTTAAATTATTTTGCATAGGCTTGCTAGTATTTGTAGGCCTTGGAATGTTATAGAATATGTGTATGTATATATATATATATATATATATTAGAATGGCCAATATTTGGTGAATGTTGTAGTCGTCTCCACTACTGAATGTTGCGTATGCCTACTTTGTGTTTGCATGCGCTGAATGTTACGTGTTTGGGTTGTACGTTTGCTCGGCCCCGAATGTTATTAATGAATGTTATATATATATATATATATAGGAATGTACGTATAGAGAAGTTCATACGTAAGGATGATTATTTATTGAATGTGATGACCTAACTGATGTAATTCCGTTTACAGTTTTAAAACCGTTGGAATGATTATTAAGACTTTTGTTACTTAATTAAAACTTGAACTCACTCAGCTTAAGCTGACTTTGTGTGCATGTTAGTGTGAGTTTTAGGTTAAGAAGAGGATGCATTATCGCTTGGACGTGCACGAAGCTACTTGGACGGTGAAGGGCATACGGGATTTGAAGATTTTATTATTAAACATTTATTTTTAAAATTTTTTTTATTAAAGATAATTATGTTGGTTTTGGGCAAAATTCCCGGGTTTTGGGAACTTATTTTGTTATTTACGTTTTCCGTCGAATTATACTCTGTGATGCTTATTTTAATGGAAACAATTGTTTTTAGGTTTAATTATTTTTACGAGTGTTTTGAATGATTACCAACTGTGGGGTTCCCGGGATTCGGGGCCTTACAAGTTGGTATCAGAGCCATGGTTCGAGGGATCCGAGCATCCCCGAATGCTTGGACTCGAACTGTAAAAAAAGAGACCAGTATGCCCACCGTGAGTAGCTGCATGCCAAAAGGTAACTTTAAATTATTTAGTCATTACTTTAAATTTAAGATTTCCAGTATGTGATTAATTGTTAAGT
This sequence comes from Bidens hawaiensis, assembly GCF_021521415.1. Classification (NCBI taxonomy): domain Eukaryota; kingdom Viridiplantae; phylum Streptophyta; class Magnoliopsida; order Asterales; family Asteraceae; genus Bidens; species Bidens hawaiensis. Next base: position 22,913 of record NW_027496814.1, on the reverse strand, counting down.
GTAGATAGAATGCTAATGTGGTTAGGGGCAGGGGGTGCTTAGAACGGGCCGGTGAAGTAAACGACTAATAAAACTTGATCAACGTTATTAGCAGTTTACCCTTACCTTCCATGTTTTAAACACCACTTGTGTCTGACAATGTTAGGGTTCCGTCTTTGTAGGGATAGGATTTGGCTAACTCTCGAGTTGTTAGCGTTAAAGTTTATCTTATTCCCTAAATTCTCCTGTTCGTTTCCCATCCTCTCGAATGCTTTGCGCGTAATGGTTTAGCTGAGGCATACCATACTGTCACTCTGGGTTCCTTGGTACTTGATCGCTTAAATTCCTCGCTCCTTCAAGAATGTATGATCAAATGTTTAGCTAAGTAGGAGCGTGATGTTATCCCAGATACCTTTCTACTTGATAAATTACCAGCGTCTGTCTTATTTGATTCGGGCGCCAGTAGAAGTTTTGTGTCTACCACTTTCTGTTCCTCGTTGAATAAATCACCCGAGCGCGTAGTCGATGTGTTTGAGATTGAGGTCGCCGTAGGAAAATCTGTTTCCGTGTCTAGGGCTACCGTCGGTGATGTCCTATCGTTCGGGATTTCCCAGATGTAATTCCAGATGATTTGTCAAATGTACCGTCGGACCGCGAGGTCGAGTTCCAGATAGATCTTGTGTCGGGCGCAAAACCCATTACTCGAGCCCTTATTGTCTAGCACCAAATGAGATGAAAGAACTTATGACCCAGTTGGAAGACTTGCTCGACAAGGGCTTTATTCGACCGAGCATCTCATCTTGGGGTGCCCTGGTCCTGTTCGTTAAGAAGAAGGACGGTAGCATGCGAATGTGCATTGACTACCGTGAATTGAATAAGCTCACTGTTAAGAATCGGTACCCTCTGCCGAGGATCGACGACTTATTTGATTAGCTCCAAGGAGCTAGTTGGTTCTCGAAGATGGACCTTAGATCCGGGTATCATCAGTTGAAGATTCGGGAAGAAGATATTCCTAAGACTGCCTTCCGCACTCGTTATGGGCACTACGAATTCCTCGTGATGTCTTTCGGTTTGACCAACGCACCGGCTGCGTTCATGGATCTTATGAACCGGGTGTGTAGACCGATGCTCGATCGCTCTGTTATTGTATTAATAGACGAAATCCTTGTGTATTCCAAAAGAGAATTCGATCACGCCGGTCATCTCTCAGAAGTTTTGGAAGCTCTGCGAAAGAACAAGTTCTATGCAAAATTTTCTAAGTGTTCCTTCTGGTTGCGTGAGGTTCAGTTCTTGGGTCATGTTATTAACCCGAGTGGTATTTTGGTTGATCCTGCAAAGGTGGAAGCCGTGAATGATTGGGGAGTCTCCTAAGTCTCCATCTGAAATCCGTAGCTTTCTGGGCTTGGCGGGGTATTACCGCCGCTTTATTCCCGACTTTTCAAAAATTGCTTCTTCGCTGACCAAGTTGACTAAGAAGAGTGTTAAGTTAGTTTGGGGTACTAAGCAGGAGGAGGATTTTCTCGAGTTGAAGATCAGGTTAACGCATGCCTCGATTTTAGCTCTACCTGATGGCATCGATGATCTGGTGGTTTATTCTGATGCCTCTTATCAGGGGCTTGGGTGTGTTCTGATGCAGCGAGGTCGAGTCATCGCTTATGCCTCACGGTAGTTGAAGTCTCATGAGGCGAATTATCCTACCCACGATTTGGAGCTGGCGGCGGTGGTGTTTGCGCTCAAGTTGGGGAGACATTATTTGTACGGTGTTCCTTGCGTTATCTATACCGATCATAAGAGCTTAAAATATTTCTTCGAGCAAAAGGAACTGAATATGCGACATCGTCGATGGTTGGAATTGATTAAGGACTACGATCTGGAGATTATGTACCATCCGGGTAAGGCTAACGTGGTAGCCGACGCATTAAGCCGGAAGGAGAGACCAAAACCTATTCGTGTGAAATCCTATCAGCTTATTCTTAAACCCGATATTTTGAAACAAATAGCCAACGTTCAGAATGAGGCTTTGCAGGTGGAATGGATTATGTCAGAGCGTGTTTGGGGTCAGGAGAAATTGTTGGAAGACGTCGGTGATGGGGTGAAGTATAAGGATGGTTGTTTATGGGTACCGAAGTATGGGGGATTCAGAGATAAAATTTTGGATGAAGCACACAAGTCGCGCTATTCTATTCACCCAGGCGCGACCAAGATGTACCAAGACCTGAAGAAGAATTATTGGTGGCCTGCGATGAAGTTTGAGGTAGCTCAGTATGTGAGTAAGTGTTTGACGTGTCTACAAGTTAAGGCCGAGCATCAAAAGCCGTTTGGGAAGCTTCAACCTTTAGAAATACCCGAGTGGAAGTGGGAGCATCTTACTATGGATTTTGTGACTAAATTGCATCGTACTCCTAAGGGTAGTTATGACACCATTTGGGTAATTGTTGATAGATTGACCAAGAGCGCTCATTTCTTGCCGATCCGAGAGACTTTTAATTCCGAGCAGTTGGCCGATGTGTTTATTCGTGAGATCGTTTCTAGGCACGGGGTGCCGGTATCTATTGTTTCGGATAGGGATACGCGTTTTACCTCCAGATTTTAGAAAAAAGTTTCATGAGGAGATGGGTACCAAACTCCTCATCAGTACTGCCTATCACCCGCAGTCGGATGGTCAATCCGAGAGGACCATTCAGACTCTTGAGGATATATTGCGGGCCTATGTAATCGATTTTGGTGGTAGTTGGGATCGTCATTACCGTTGGTAGAGTTCTCGTATAATAACAGTTATCATGCGAAGCGAAAAAGTTCCATGCGAAGCGAAAAAGCATGCGAAGCGAAATTCCCATGCGAAATTTCATGAAACTAATTTTCGGATGCGTTTTTGTTAAAGGACCGTTAATGAAAATAAAAATTTTCCGGCTAGGGGCTCTGCCCCTTGGACCCTGCTAGGGGCTGCCGCCTCTAGACCCCGCTACCAGGGGCGCTGTCCCCGGACCCACGTTAGTTGAGGGTTCATAAACTTAAATGTAGGAAGTAGTGGTAATAGATAATTGACACGTGTAATGTATTGTACAGTTAGACGTACACAACTAAAGAAGGGCCTTACCATTAACGGCGAGAGAAACCGACTTCAGGTGAGTTTCTAGCCCCATTTCTGTGTTATGTTTTGGGGCTGTGTGCATACTCAATGTGATTAGTTAAAACACTTACCTTAAGTGGTAAGTTTATGCCGTATGAATGTTTATAAATATACCTAATTAGTGTAGAAAGAGTTAAATATATGTGTGAAGAGGTATATGAGAACATATATAGCTAATGAAAGAAAGGTATGTACGATATGTGTAGTGTATGAATGGTATGTATGATATGTAGAGCTGAAGATTAAATGGTTGCCTACCCTAATAATATAGGCGAAGAATAAAGGGTTGCCTACCCTAATACTATAGGCGAAGAATTAAGGGTTTCCTACCCTAATAATATTGGCGAAGAATGAAGGGTTGCACACCCTAATAATATATGCGAAGGTTATAGAGCGAAAGGCTCTTTAAAAACGTAGGAAGGTTATGTATGTATAAAATAATGAAGGTAAGTAAAAGTAGGAATGTATGGAAGTAAGAATGTAAAGAATGAGAATGAAATCTATGTACCTACTTAACTAGAACTCACTCAGCGTAGCTGACTTTTAGTATGCACGCAGGCAAATAGGTTGAGGCAGCTGGCTTGAGGAGGGACACATGGCATGAGCTAAAGAGACGGGTATCTATGAAGAAGCGTCATGACTGTTTTCTGTTATGTCTATGAATGGATAATTTGTATGTTAAGACAAGATTCGATGTTTTGTAATATAATGCATGAAGTTTTTAATTATTCCGCAAAATTTTTAATTAACTCTGATTTTAGAACTGTGTTTATGAGTAAATCCAACGCCAAGGTAGGGTTTCCGGGATCGGGCCTTACAGTGGGGCACATGGATGAACACATGCTACAAGTGTGGGAAAGAAGAGCACTACTCTCATGATTATAACAGCGAGCCTATCTTCTACAAGTGTGGAAAGACTGGTCATATGGCAAGAGAATGCACTACAAATGAAGCTGGGGGAAGCGGAAAGAAGGATGTTGAGTAGTCTAGGCCCAAGACCAGAGCCTACATGTTGACACAAGAGCAAGCCAAGAAGATCCCTGATGTTGTGACAGGTACGTTCCTAGTAAACGGTGTTTCTGCTTCCGTGTTGTTTGACTTAGGTGCGACTAGGACTTTGGTAGCTACCTCGTTTTGTAAAACAACGAAGATGGTTTGTTATCGGGTGCCTGAAACTTTTATGGTAGAGACCGCTAGTGAGACCTAAGTTAAAATTATGAATGGTTAAGTGTTGTAAGATAGAGTTGGAGGGACACGAATTCCCTGTTATCTTGTATGTAGTGACCTTAGGAGGATTCGATGTAGTATTAGGGATGGATTGGCTGTCTGAATTCGAAGCTCAGATAGTGTACAAGAGTAGATTGATAAGACTGAAGTCTTTGGATGGTGATACAGTGACGGTTTATGGTGATTAAGAAAGGTCAGGGCTTAACGTCATTTCGATGATCAAAGCCTAAGGTTTGTTAAGGCGAGGGTGCAATGCCTACCTGGCATATGTTGTCAAAGCTATGGCCGAGACAAAGGAAGTGAAAGATGTTCCCGTGGTGTGTGACTACCCAGAGGTATTCCCTGAAGACCTTCCAGGATTACCACCGAAACGTGAAGTGGAATTTCAGATAGAGTTAATACCAGGAGCACAGCTCGTCGCGAAAGCACCTTATCGCTTGGCGCCGTCCGAGATGAAAGAACTAATGTCCCAACTGCAAGAACTCCTCGACAAAGGCTTCACAAGGCCAAGTGTTTCCCCGTGAGGCGCGCCGATGTTATTCGTTAAGAAGAAGGACGGGAGTATGAGAATGTGTATTGACTACAGGGAGTTGTATAAGCTTACCGTGAAGAATAGATATCCGTTGCCACATATTGATGACTTGTTCTATTAGTGGCAAGGTGCAAGCTGGTTTTCGCGGATAGACCTCAGATCGGGTTATCATCAGTTGAAGGTGAAGGAAGCAGACATCCCTAACACAGCGTTTCGGACACGGTATGGACACTACGAGTTCCTCGTGATGTCGTTTGGTCTAACAAATGCTCCTGCAGCATTTATGGACATGAGAATAGAGTATGCTGGCCAATGTTGGATAAGTCGATTATCGTTTTCATCGACGATATACTAATTTATTCGAAGAGCAAGTCTGACCATGTTGAACATCCGAGAGAAGTGTTAGAAGTTTTGAAAAAGGAGAAATTGTATGCTAAGTTCTCGAAGTGTGCATTCTGGCTGCGAGAGGTACAATTTGTAGGTCACATAATCAATCCCGAGGGGATTACTATGGACCCAGCTAAGATTGAAGCGATAAAGAATTGGAAGACTCCGCGAAACCCGACTGAGATACGCAGTTTCCTAGGGTTAGCTGGCTATTATAGGAGATTCATTCCGGGCTTCTCCAAGATAGTCGCATCCTTGACCGGCATGAGCCGGAAGACTGTAGTATTTAGTTGGGGTAAGTATCAAGAAGAAGCGTTCGAAGAGTTGGAGAAAAGACTCACATAGGCTCTAATCCTTATTTTGCCAGATGGTGAAGAAGATTTAGTAGTCTGTACGGATGCTTCGTATCAAGGGTTAGGTTGCATGTTGATGCAACGAGGGAAGGTTATAGCCTATGCGTCTAGACAGTTGAAAGTTCACGAAAGTACATACTCGACGCATGACCTGGAGTTAACAGCTGTGGTGCATGCTCTCAATGTTGGGTCGGATTTATGATAAGGAAGATTGGAATCTTCTCTACCTCCTCAGAAAACGGCTAAGTATGGACTTCGAGCAAGCCTAGACGATCGAGCATGGTTTTACTACTTCGAGCAAGGTCTTCAGAACCTTAAATGGTTAATTCCTCTAAGTATTAAGGCTTCAAGCAAGTTACACTTCAACAAGCAAGAGTATTCTTCTATCGAGCATGGATTGCGAATCGAGCAAACATCTTGATCATACAAGTTTTAACCAAGTGTTACGAGCACAGGATGATCGAGCACATGGGGACAAGCATGGATGCAATAAGAAGATGTCACGTGATCAAAGCAAGGACTTCGATCACAGTTTAGTTCCCGAGCAAGATTTACATCCGAGCATGCTAAAGATTGCTGAATAAGTATAACTGAAGACATCAAGAACAGCAAGCTTGCTCGATGGACTAGTTCGAGCAAAGCATGGACCAGTCAAGAAGGATGAAGTCTACTGGAAGGGAATATCTTCACTGAAGATATTCTAAGTAAAGTATGCTCGAGGACACTCATCGAGCATACCTAGCATAGTGAGTTTGCTCGAGCAAGATTGTTATCTTGCTCGAGGACTCAACACTTGTATTATTTTGTATTTCATTATGTAATGATTAAGAACTTCTAGAAGGAATGTCATGGTCTATAAATAGGGGTCCTATGATACTTTTTAAGACACGGATTTCCAGACGGAATTACAGGCTGGCACACAATGAATACGAAAAACATTCCACATAATATTCTCTTTGTTTTCCTCGTATAGCCGCCGCCACCGTCACAGGAAACCCTAGACATTCCTTTCACTGTTCCATTAATGATATATTTAATACAGTGAATCTTTGTCTTTGAATGAGCTTTTGTTGATTATCTATTGTTGTTTTGTGTTTGCTATTTTCACTCCTTCGTTCCCACTTGTTGGATATCCTGATTCCGCCGGGATATTCAACAGGCCTTTTGTGTAATCGAGTCGGTGTGTTCTTGTCAACCTTTTAAAAGGTTTCACCCGATTCCCAGTCCTGACAAGTGGTATCAGAGCTTGTGTAAGCTTGCTAAAGGCCATGGGCTGAAGGTGTGTGATAAAGCTTGAAGCTTTACTCTGTTTTACTGCTACAAATCTCAGATCTGATAAAAACGGAAGACCAGGAAGTTTCCACCAACAAGATTCCAAGGTTGCTTGGACAACAAAACTTCATCAAATGGAAGGTGCTCTTCAAAGCAGCCGTGAACTACAACGAACCAGAGCTTTGGAATTCCATCACTGAAGGAAACTATGTTCCCTCAACAGCTCCGAACAACAATGCCACCGTTGAGCTAAAAATGAAGAAACGAGACGATAAGGCTTTTTCTATGCTAAAGTTAGGGCTTTCTTGGGAAATTTTGTCAACTGTCAATCATCATAAGACCGCAAAGGGTATGTATGATGCAATTATCAAAATGTTTGAAGGGAATACTGAAATAAGAGACATCAAGAAAGACAAACTGAAGCAGCAACTTGACATGTTCAAGTTTAAAGACGGAGAAAGATTGAAATTAGTCTTGCAGAAGTTTATGACGATTGTAAACGACATAAGAACGACTGATTTACAGATCTCTGACTTTGATCTGAACAAAAAGCTTTTATCATCCTTATCAGAAGAATGGTACACTGCCAGCAAGTTTATCAAAGAAAAGGTCAGCTTTCCAAATTTCAAGTTAGATGATGTGATTGCCTTTTTTAAGGCTGTAGAACATGAAATGATTGAAAATCATATGATTCGAGAGGACAAGACAAGTTTTCAATTGAACAATGCCCTTGTAGCACCTATGGGCAACCTCTCAATCAAGAGCCAGCAGCCTATTATTGAGGAACCATCAGACACAAGTTCAACTTGCAGTGGCCAATCAAGATTCAATGTTCAGCTAATTGAAGATGACACTCCCTCTGCAACAAATGGGCAGTCAACATTCTTGCAGAACAATAATGCTCCAGGAACAGATTATCAAGCATTATTCTCTATGTTTACTGAGTCATACCATGCTTTTGTCGCCAAAAATCTGATCAACACAAGTATTGTGCAGGAAGATCTTGAACAAATCGATGCTGATGATTTGGAAGACATGGACATAAAATGACAAGCAGCTATGTTGGCTGTGAGAAGCAAAAGGTTGTATAACAGAACTGGCAGAACAAGTTTCAATGGACCAAATGAAAGAATTGGATTTGACAAATCAAAGGCCATCTATTATAATTGTCAACAACCAAGACACTTTGCTAGAGAGTGTAACATGCCAAAGCAAGTTGGCAATCAAGTTTAAACATAATCAATTCTATGAGAACCAGAATCAGAATTTCCAGCAACAATGAAATCAGATCACCAACCAAAACTCCTAACAAAATCCGAACAGACCCCAACAACAAACGTTTCAACCTCAAAGTAACAATCAAATGCAATTTCACAGAAATCAGAATAGAACTAATCAGAACAATGTGAACCAGCAGAGAGACCAAGGAAATGTTGCTGTAACTAGGGTGCCACAGGATGGGGAATTTGATTGGAGCAATCATGCAGCTGAAATGGAGAAGGCAAATGTTGCATTTATGTCCAAAGTGCATAACAAGGCCGAATCCTCAAATGCTCAGGTACAATCTGATATCTCAATTTCTGATCTTCTTATTACCATTGGAAAATGGAAAACTGAGTGTGGAAGAAAGGAAGTCTTCTTGAATGTCTATAAAGCAAGTGAAGCAACTTATGAAAGTCAAATCAAGGGGCTTAAAGAGGATTGTATGATGGCATACCAAACCCAATCAAGAATGACAATTTAGATTGAAGGGCTAAAAAAGATGTATGCAGAAGAGAAAATGAAGAATGCTGAATTGTTGATACAAATGGAATTCTTGAAGAACCTTGTTTCTACTGGAAATATTGTGGGTTATGTTGATAAAATGACTGATGAAGAGAAGTATAAAAAGGTGCCACCACCTTTTTGTGATAGCTACCCACTGAAGGTAGACAAGGAGAACAGAAGTGAGTATCTTAAACAATTCAAGAAAGTTTTTGATGATAAGGTTGAGTTTGCTAAGCAATATGCTGATGTGTTTGTGAATGAGAATGGAGAGTTTGCAGTAAAGCAGAGTGAGGAGCAAGAGACTGAGAAAAATGAAAACATAGAAGGTGAGAAGAAGAAGTGGAGTGAGTACTCCAGTGAAGACAGTAGCTGCAGCTGTGGAAGCTCTAAGTCATCTAAGAGCAAGAAGAAGAAAAGATCAAGCAAAAAGAAAAGTGATAAGATTCCTCTTCTACCAAAGATGACTCCAAAGTTGAAAAATCATTATGAGAATATGAGAAAAGAACATGTAGTGTTTGACATATGTGCAAGACCACAGCCTGTTATCAAGAAAAGAACAGAAGACATTGTGAAATCTTCTTATGATTAGTCACATCAACCAATTTATCCAGTTTTCTCTAAGCATGAGTTATTTGATATTGGGGATGTTGATTATGTGCCAATGAGAAGATATTCAAGAGAAGAAGAAGGAAGCTCATCAAAAACTCCCTCCAAGATGAAGAAAATTGTTTTTGTTAAAGAAAAGTATCCACAAACAATTGACATCAGTGAGCCAATCAAGATGGATTATTTTAACACTTTGTGTCCAAAGACCTCTTTAGGCTTTGATTTCCCTAAACCCAGTGACAAAATTAAAGACAAGCAATTGCTTGAATATATGGGAATTTTTGCCAAGGTCTGGTGCAAGAAGTGTGATGCCTATGGACATCATACTGATTCTTGCTGGATTCTTGAGGACACCTTTGAAATTATTGATCTGGTGAGTGGATTTGATATGAAGAGTTACAAAGAAATGTATGAGAAATACTTGAGTGGAAATAGAAAACCATCTGGTAGTAAGGAACAAAAGCAGATCGTTGAAAAGAAACTCAAGACCATTCTAAAAATCAAGGAAAATGAGATAGAGTCACATAAAGCTGAGAAGAACAAAAGGTCAACTGATAAAGGAAAAACAAAGATAAGACCAGGAGTTCTTAACGGTGATGAAAAGTTTTTGTTAAAATAGAGGTTTGAACCAAAAAGGTTCCAATGGAAGACAAAGAAGGAGGTGACTGAAAAGAAGATCTATGTGATTGAGCAAACTGAAAAATTAAGCAAATCACAAGTGGTGAAGAATGGGTCAAATTCAGACACAGAAGAAGAGTGTGAAGTTATGTATGAAGATCCACTTCCAGTTTTAGTTCTCCCGATGAATCTTCAAATGATACTGAATTACAAAATGATGCAGTTTGTGACTTAGATTCCAACTAATTCTATTTTATGTGTATGTGCAGGAACAGTCCTTGAACAGCAATGATTTATGGTACATGGACAGTGGATGTTCCAGGCACATGACCTGTGACAAGACTGCACTGATCAATTATGAAAGAAAATATGAAGGGCCATTTGCCTTTGGGAGTGATGAGAATGGAGGGAAGATAGTTGGAAGAGGAACACTCACTAATGGCAAAGTATCCTTTGAGAATATTCTACATGTTGAAGGACTTCAATACAATCTGTTGAGCATTTCTCAAGTGTGTGACAGAGGATACAAGGTAGCCTTCAATGATGAACATTGCCTAATTTTGAAGCCTGAGTTTGTGATTCCAACTGAAATGATAATGATGATGGCTCCAAGAAATGGCAACCTCTATGAACTAAGAATGAATACTGCAACTTCAAGAGGTGGTTCATGCTTTGTATCCAAAGCAACTGAAAATGAAACCAAGCTATGGCATAGGAAGATGTGTCATGTGAACTTGAAGAACATGAACAAACTTGTAAAAGGTGAACATGTAGTTGGCCTTCCCATAAGAGAGTTCAAATTGGAAGAAAAATTCATATCTTTCCTAAAAGGAAAACAACATAAATCTTCACATAAGAGCAAAATGATAAACACAATTGATGAGGTATTGGAACTGTTACACATGGATCTATTTGGTCCTGTAAGTGTTCCAAGTATTGGGAAGAAAAGATACTGCCTAGTGATCACTGATGATTATTCAAGATTTACTTGGGTATACTTCGTGGGTAGCAAAGATGAAACCCCAGACCTGATCAGATCCTATGTGCTAAAGATGGAAAATCAGCTTGAGAGGAAGGTGAAGGTCATTAGAAGTGACAATGGGACAAAATTCAAGAATGGAATTATGGATGAATTCTGCACTTCTAAGGGAATGTTTCAACAATACAGTGCACCTAGAACTCCTGAACAGAATGGTGTTGCAGAAAGAAGAAACAGAACATTGATTGAAGCTGCAAGGACCATGATTGCTGATGCAAATCTGCCAGTAACTTTTTGGGCAGAAGCAATCAATACTGCATGCTATGTGCAGAACAGGGTTCTAACTGAACAAGGCTCAAAACAAGACCCCATATGAGGTTATCTTCAAAAGAAAGCCTTATGTGAAGTTCTAAAAGCCTTTTGGATGCAGATGCTCACTCCTGAATACAAAGGACTATTTGAACAAATTCCAGTCCAAATCACTGGAATGCTTCTTTGTGGGCTACTCATCTCATTCTAAGGCCTATAGAGTCTATGTGAAGGAGCACATGGTGGTCATTGAGTCATCAGACATAATATTCAATGAAAATCATTTTAACAATGTTGATGGTCCCAAATGGCTATTTGATCTAGAGAAAATGATCAATCTTTTAAAATCTACAATGAAGATATGGATGACAGTATGTAGAGAACCAGCCTTGAAGAAAAGGGAAAAGATAAACAAGTTGATCTGGACAAATTGTGGACATCAGTTGCTCCTGAAGCAAATGGATTCAATTTTGAGAGAAGCACCCAAGGAGCAGCTGAAGTTGAATGAAATGGACAGGAGGCTTTAGTTGAAGTCTCAAATGAAGGTCCAAGTGATGTTGAAAATGAACCTATTCAGAGTCAACAACCTGCTCATACTAAAGGGATACATCAATTTGAAGATAGGTTTCAATCTTTGTTTGACTAACTGCAATTTGGATTAATGAAGAATCAACATCTGAAATCAATCAAAATCAAGAATCTGAAGAAAGTCAAGAGAGAATTGAAGATGAATCTGCTGTGTTAAACATGACAAATATGGAGACAGAAGTGTCTGCACAACAAGTTGTGCAGACCACCTCTGTTGAAAGAAATCACCCTGCAAAAAACATAATAGGAGACTTGCATGAAAGAGTTACCAGAAGCTCATCTGTAAAGGCAAATATATGCCTGTATGCCTGCTTCTTATCCCAAGTTGAACCAAAGAACATCAACCAAGCATTAAAGGACAATAGCTGGGTAGAAGCTATGCAGGAAGAATTAGCCCAACTCAGAGACTTGCATGTATGGGACTTGGTGGACAAGCCCAGAGGAAAGTATGCAATTGGAACAAAATGGGTATTCAGGAACAAAAAGGATGAAAGGGGGATAGTAATCAAGAACAAAGCAAGATTCGTAGCTCTAGGATGCTTACAGGAAGAAGGAGTGGACTTTGAAGAAGTCTTTACTCCAGTTTCAAGACTAGAGGCTATCAGGATCTTTCTGACATATGCAGCATCAATGAACATTAAAGTCTATCAACTTGATGTAAAATTTGAATTTCTGAATGGAAAGATTGATGAAGAAGTTTCTGTCACTCAACCTCCTGGATTTGAAGACCCAGTTCAAAACAAGGTTTACAAGCTCAGCAAAGCACTTTATGGACTACATCAAGCACCAAGAGCCTGGTATGATGAGCTGTCAACCCATTTGTTGGAAAATGGCTTCTACAGAGGAGCCATTGACAAGACTCTATTCTACAAAAGGAGAAACAAAGATCTGCTGTTGCTGTAAGTGTACGTGGATGACATTATCTTTGGCTCTACAAATGAACAAATGTGCAAAGAGTTTGAACAGGTGATGAAGTCCAAGTACAAAATGAGTTCAATGGGAGAAATGAACTTCTTCCTTGGACTTCAAGTGCAACAGAAAGTTGATGGAATCTTCATAAATCAATCAAAATATGTACAAGAGATTCTTAACAAATTCAAGTGCCAAGACTTCAAGATAGTGTCCACACCAATGGACGCACATGAGAAAATGGTACCTGATGAAAAGGGGGAGCCAGTGGACCAGCATGAATATAGGGCCAAGATAGGATCATTGATGTATCTCACAGCATCTAGGCCAGATATTATGTTTGCTGTGTGTGTCTGTGCAAGATTTCAAGCTAACCCTAAGGTCTCACATATGCTTGTAGTGAAGAGGATATTCAGATACTTGAAAGGAAAACCAGATTTGGGGATTTGGTATCCAAAGAATCCTTCCTTTGATTTGTTGGCTTACACAGACAATGACTATGATGGTTGCAACATGAGTAGAAAATCAACTTCAGGAGGATGCCAGTTTCTAGGGAACAGGCTAGTGTCTTGGCAATGCAAGAAGCAAACTACAATGTCAATCTCTACAACTGAAGCTGAGTATATTGCTGCCTCTGCTTGCTGTGCATAGGTTCTATGGATTCAAAATCAACAGCTGGACTATGGTCTGAATTTCTTATTTACACCAATTTTAATTGATAATACTGCTGCTATGTTTATAGTTAAGAATCCTGTCCAACATTCTAAGACTAAGCACATTGAAATTGGACATCATTTCATTAGGGATTGTCAGGAAAAAGGTTTAATAGAAATGAAAAGGGTAGACACAATTGATAATTTGGCTGATTTATTCACCAGACCTTTTGATAAAACCAGGTTTCATTTTCTGTTAAAGTGCCTAGGAATGATAAATGTTGATGAAGTCTGATTTAGGATGTGTGCTTAAGTGAGGTGCTTACTGATTATCTGTGTTACCCACTTTGAATGTTTGCATGATGATTTGCTATGCTTAACTGATTATTCAAATTGCATGAATCATGTATGTGACTGAATTGTGTGAAAATCTTGTTGCATTATGTTGATATTATTGCTTACACTTTTTGGTACTTTGATCTGTGCTTGCATGATGTATTTGTGATTCTAAGTACTTCGAGCATGAATCTATGCTTGATAGTGTGCTTGTTGCTCCTCGAGCAAAGGTAAAGGCTCTTGAAAGACTATTCTAAGTCATTCGAGCACATATGTCATAGCTCAGCTGCTCGAGCACAGAATTTGGCCTTGAAAACTCATCCAAGTATTTCGAGCACAACTCTGTGTTGCATGGTGTGTTTAATGCTCAACGAGCACAAACAAACCATACTTGAGGTTTAACAAGTAACTCGAGCACAAATGATGTGTTACTGGTGGTCGAGCATGGACATGTGTCTTGGAAAATTTTCTAAGTATTTCAAGCACAAGTATACTACTCGAGCACTCAGCTAAGTCTTTCGAGCACAATACTTGAAATGATAAATCTTAGTTTGCTCGAGTGACTTTCGAGTATGCTCGATGAACTTCTGAGTATGCTCGACAGACTCATGTGATTATCTGAATGAATATGGTTTGATACTGTGATAATGAGTGCATGTCAAACATGCTTAAATGACAACACTATTTAAAATCAAGTTCTCAAGTGAACTTTCAAAAGGAAATGATTTTAAAATGTTAAAAGTTTTTGACTAAGCAACACTGTTTTCGGTGATATTTCATAAGAGAGATGATAATATTATCCAAGTTCCCAGTTTCAAAGAAGCTAGAAACTATTTTCCGTGGAGATTGAATCCAAACTAAAATGGGAAATGATAGAAAACTATTTAACACAACTAACCCATGGATTATAAGTTCAAAGGGCTTTGAGTACAGTCATTGGCAAAGTATGGTAGCTTTCCATACTCTGTAGATGTCATATGTGATATACACTTAAATTTGCTAAGTATGATGTGGTGAAACATTGGAAAATAAGGTGCTCTCTAGCATATCTCTCCGAATGATAGACAGAAAGGTTATTATCCAATCATACACGAGGCTGTTGGTGTTTCTGGTCTATCAAAATATTTATTAAGTATTTGAGCAGAAGTAAATTATTGCAATATGGCAAAAATCTTAGAAAAGAAAAGAAAAAGAAAGTGACTGAAAAGTATAAAAAGATCAAAATTATAATATAAATAAACAAGTTATCTGATTTCATGACTTAAGGGGCACTAAGGGAACTACAAGGGTGGGGCATTCAAATAAGTCCTAAACACCCGGAATGTAAGGCATGTAAGTCCGACGTTCAACCTTACAGTTTGTTATCAAAGACAAAATATAAATAAGTATCTGCTTTGTTATACGAAAATCAATTTTGACCAGGGCATCAGGGGGTCGGAGTCAATTCGAGCTGATTTAGAGAAAGCTAAATATGCTTTGAGAAGAGATTAGAGGCAATCTGAAGCTATAGTGATAACCATTCCTAACTTAAGCTCTAATTGAATCCTAAATGTATCACAGAAGGCAATGACCATTATGCTAAGTATACCTGCTGTCAACCTAACTTAAATCATAATAACACTGACCATGAAGTGGTGTGATCGTTGTTTAAGCAGTCTGATCCCATGTTGAGATCTTTCCAAATAATCTAAATTGAATTTTATTTTGAATTGGATTTTGATCTCTTATTCCACCTTCAACTAACTGTTTAGGTTAGCTCATCAAATTTAAATGATTATTTTTAATTCGAGCAGGAGAACTTAGCTTACTAAGCATGATAACATTGTGTCAAATATCTTATGTGACTTGTATGAATCATTAAGTGTTTCGAGCATGCATCTTACTTTCAAGCATACTAATGAAAAATTTGTTGTCAAGTGTCTCGAGCATGCATTTTACTTACGAGCACCTGAAATGAAGTGAATAGTAATTTATGTGTTTCGAGCATGATTGCATTGTTGTTAAATCTATTCGAGTGCAAGGGATTCGAGCATAGACGAGCGCTAGGTGCGTCGGCATGAGAGTTCGAGCTTAAGCAACGGGATCACTTTGTTAAGTAGTTCAAACAAATTTGTGGACTATACACTTAGGTTGTGAGTTCGAGTACAAGCATAGGAATGATTAATATGCTAGGGCCTTCGAGCTTAAGGGTACATCGTGTAACATGCTAAAATTTATAATGTTGAATAAAGAAAGTTACGTTTAGTGATTTCGCGTTATTAATTAATATCGAGTAAAGAACGGATCATGGATTTAGATTAATTGAGATGGGTTAAATAAGAATGGGCTCTAGGTCCATGGGCTTTAAGGGATATAAATATCCCCTAAACCAACCTAAAACCCTAAACCCACATTTCATTTCCATCATAATCTCTACACACTCCAAAACACACACACACCACACACCGCCATATACGGTTGGCGGCCGAGGGAGAGAAACGAGCAAGATCCGAGAGAGAGTAAACGATTAGTTGTGATTAAACAAGTTAAACGAGATCCAAACGAGCACAAAAGGTATGTTCTTGACCTTTAAAGTTTATGTTTTATTGAATGTCCTTAAGCTTAAAGATCCAAGCTTTATAGTATATACGAGATATATATACGAACGAAATTGTTAGGGAACATTAGGGGGTGATGCCGAACCATAACAAGGGTATTAAAATCGCCAAAATGCGTGATAAAAACCAAACCCGTAGCGAACTGGGCAACTTCGCCTGCGAACTGGGTAACTTCGCCTGCAAAAGCTTAACTTCGCCTTCAAAGCTTAACTTCACCTTCAAAGCTTAACTTCGCCTTCAAAGCATAACTTCGCCTACGGCCAAGTTCGCCTAATTGATAATTCGCCTACGGCCAAGTTCTCCTAACTGATAACTTCGCCTAGGCTAAGTTCGCTTAAGGTTTAACTTCGCCTAAAGCTAAGTTCGCCTAAGGTTTAACTTCGCCTAAAGTCAAGTTCGATTAGAAAATAAATTAAAAGCCAGGGGCTCTGCCCCTTGGACCCTGCTTGGGGCTGCCGCCCCTAGACCCCGCTGCCAGGGGCGCTGTCCCCGGACCCCCGTTCGTTGTGGGTCATATAAAGATAGAAATATAACATGAGTAGTAGTAGTTAATTGATACGTGTAAATATTATACAGTTAGCCGTGCACAGCTCAAGAAGGGAATAACTATTAACGGAGGGCGTAACAGGATTCAGGTGAGTTTCTAGCCCCATTCCTTGTTATGTTTTCGGGGCTGTGTGCATACTCGATGTGTTTGTTAATACATTTATCCTAAGTGATAAGTGTATGCCATATGTGATATATGTGATGGATATGAATGATTGCTTGTCGGTACGCGAACGATCTTCGGATATTGCGCGTACTGTCAGGTTAAAAATAAAGGTACGAATATTATATATCGAAGATGTATGAACATTACAAATGAATACTTGTCGGGGCGTGAACAATCTTCGGATATTGCACGTATCGACAAGGGGTATGGTTGTTAAATGAATGATGTAAAGAACGCCTAGAGTGTTCTTATGCTATAATGTAATTATTGTATATGTGAAGTATGTGTATACAGGTACACGAGTGGTATGTGAGTTCTACGTTCGACATAGTAAGTTAGGATGGCAAATCCCTCTAGCTTCTGTCGGACATAGACTCGGCTGGTGATGGCGTAGTTAAGGACTGCAGGCCTTATACGTAATGTAGATGATAGATGTAAACGTAGATAGGGACGGTGGGCCTTATACGTGTTATAGATGATAGATGAGAACGTAGTTAAGGACTGTGGACCTTATACGTACTTCAGATAGGCATCAGCATAGGAAAGGATTGTGGACCTTATACGTGCTGTATTTGTGTTGTGGTAGCATAGGGGAGGACTGCGGACCTCGTACGTGCTATGAATTAGGTTGCAACATAGGGAAGGACTGTGGACCTTGTACGTGTTGTGGATGTAGGATGGTATAGGGAAGGACTGCGGACCTTGCACGTACCCTAAACGGTGAACATAGGTAAGGACTGTGGACCTTTTACGTGTTCACGACCTTGAGTACAGGTATAGACGGCGGACTATGAACGTACTCTCGGTAGACTGAGGTTAGTGATTGTAGATATGTATGTATGTATGGTAGTAAGTATGTATGTAGAACAGAAGGGTAACTAGTTAAGTATGGATATGTATCTTTGGATATGTATGTATGTGTATGTATTGTATGGCGTCCGATTAACTAGAACTCACTCAGCGTAGCTGACTTTTAGTATGCACGCAGGTGAGTAGAATGAGACAGCTAGCTTGAGCGGGCACATGGTGGGCGAATAGGAGACTGGCATCTGAAGACTCAAGATGTTTTAATGTAATTGACGTTTATTTTGAAAGACAAGAATGTTTAATTAAGGCAAGTTTTGGATTGCTGTAACGTTTCATGAAAGTTTTTATATTCCGCGAAAGTTTTAATGAACTTTGATTTGTAAGAACTGTGTTTATGAGTAAATCCGACGCTAAAGTAAGGCTACCGGGTTCGGGGCCTTACACATCGAGCACATTGAGCTTTTGTAAGTAAGTTGGTCGAGCAAAGGATCTAACACTTAAGAATGCGTCTCGAGCATAGGCCATTGTCATGATATATTTCTAAGTATCTCGAGCATGATGCATAGTCGAGTAAGGTTCAATTACTGGTGTGTCTCAGAAATTTGTACTGACTAAATTTTGATAAGTATAGTCAAGCACACTGCACCTCGAGTATGACTTAATACTCAAGCAGGTACCATGATGATCATTAAAAATTTGGCTAAGGCATTGAGCACAAGTCTAGTCAAGCAATCTGTCTCGAGTACACTAGTGATCAAGGACAGAATATTCCCTAGTACATCGAGCAAAAGTTGTACTATGTACTTGAGTACAGTTGGATACAACTGTTAATTTGGCTGTATACTCGAGCAAAGGAGGTACAATAAATTTGAAATTAAATGACAACTGTCGTGTGCTAGACGACAAAATGAGGTACTGTACCACCCAAACGTTAGGTATAAAAGGGGGACTTAGAAGCTTTTTCACATATTTCTTCATCCTCCTCTTAAACCTAGACGAAAAACCCCTTTGCTCGTGCTATTTCCTACTTGCTCGATTACACAATTTTACTTCGATTACAGCCATTAGCTCTGTTTCGACTTCGGTAAGACATCGTTATTCGATTATCTTCACACCGATTTCGAAATTAGGGTTTTTCAATTGATTTACGGACTAACTATTTACTTGCTTTTACAGGTACACATATTACTACGAAATAGGACTAATGGCCCTAAAATTTGAAAAGAGGCACAATATGTGCGCTCAGTTAGAGCTCGACGAGGAAAATATGGAGTGGGAAGTAATGATAAATTTTTTAAGAAACTCCAATTTAAGAATGGCGCTGACAGAAAACCCCACAATCTGCAGGAACCATCTTACAGACTTTTGGGAGTCAGCAACCTATGTCAATGATGTGAACGGGAAGAGGATTGAGACATCTGTTTTAAACAATGACATTGAGATAACAGAAGCATCTACACGAGCTGCACTGGACCTTAATGGCAATTTTGAGGCTCAGCCGTCCTACTTGGTCCCAAGGTTGTTAAGAGTCTTTCAAGAGACTATGGGATACCAAGGGGATGTAAAAGAGGGAAAATTTCAAAAAGGGAGTTTTCCATTGATCTACAGGTTCCTGATTCATCATGTGATTCATTCCCTATCTCCTAGGAGAGGGACTTGGACTTTGTTGAGTAGAGAGCTTGGGACTCTCACAGTAGCCATTATATATCAGCAACCCTTCAACATTTCCAGACTTATTTTTCAAAGGTTAGCATCAAATGCAGAGAAGTAAGTAAATCAACGATTTCTCATGTATCCACGCTTTCTACAGATCTTAATAAACAGAGCTCTACCAGAAATTCAAAGGACATGACAGATTTTGAGGTTGCAAGATCCAAATATCTGCAAACGCATGAAAGATGCAAAGAGTAAGTTCGTTGACAATGATGACTGGGATATCCTCCCATGGTTGCTAGTATCGTCACTAGGTGCTATAAATATACCACGGACCCCTGGATATAGTGATTCTGAGGAAAATGATGATGGAGATGACAATGATGCAGATGATGATGATCATAGCGATGATGGTAACAATGGTCCGGAAGGTGGAAGTGGCATGATGATTGATAATGATGATAATGCACAGGAGATAATTGAGGAAAATGTTCCTTTGATTGAACAAGTTGCATATGAGGCAGTTAAAGCAGAGGTGGAGATCCATGAGGAGGTAGATGAACCAATTGTGAGTCCGATCAATCAAGCTACAGAGAAAATGGATGATGATACGTTTATAATAGGTGTTGTATCTGATGTTGTTGCCACCATCCAAAAGATAACTCCACCAGACTCTCCACCACCTGAGGTTTACCATGATGACACAGATTCTGTGGAGCTAGATAATGCTAATGATGATATTCCTTCTTCACCAGCCACCACTGAACCTACTTTATTTAAAAATGAACCAACGGATAACATCCCTATCCCCACACCATCTAAACCCATTCAAGATCACCCTGCTACTGAAACTACCCCACCAACTCACCCAACCCCATCCTTTGAACCATATAAGGTCCCATCTCCTGAAACTGCTGAATCTGAACCGTTCTCTAAACCCGCCTCAAAGCCAAATCAAGAAACCCCACCATCAAGCTCTAACCTATATGATATTGTTTGTGAGAATGCCAAACTTGAGTTTGAAAACATAATGTTGAAAGAACAAAATGCCATACTGACTACAAGGAACTCGGCATTGGAAGCTGCACTGAATGAAGCTCAATTGAAAATTCGAACCCTAGAGCGGCATTCTAAGGTTGAGAAGACCTCAGATGCACCAAAACAGGGGGAGAATACTGAAGGTTCAGAGAGTTTGAGGGTAATTGGTGAATTATATGAAAGTTCTAAAGAGGAGGCTATGAAGGTCGAACCATCAAATGCTTTGAACATGATCAATCAAGCATATTATGATGGAGATTCGGATGATGAGGGGGAGGATAAAGAAGAAGAAGAAACTGAAGAAAAAATTTTGAAAAGAAAAGAAAATGGAAAGGGGTTGCACTTACTGATGATGATCTACATCCCATGCCCCAACATACAGTTCAATCTGATGATATTCTGTACAAAGAAAATGTAGTTGATCCAGATGTTGCAGAAGCTGAATCTGTAAAGACAACCATAAATTTAATGAATGAAGATTTAGAGGCTTTGGAGAGAGAAGAGGAGGAGGAAATCCCTCAGGAAGTGCTTGAAGCACTTATAAACATGAAAGAGAAAGAAGAGGCAGATGAGAGGAGGCTGAAAGAGGCAGATGAAACAATAAAGGCTACACTTGATGCTTTGAGAGAAATAATGAATGTTGATGATCCTGAAAAGGACAAAACTGAAGAACCTGTGACAAGTGAACATGAAAAGAGCATGTGGAAATTGAAAGTGAACTACCGAAACAGAACCTGTAAACACTGGTATAGAAACTAACAATGATCAAGAAACTGGTCTGGGATTGAGGGATGAGCCTGAGAAGAATGAGGGACCAAAGATGCCATGGAACGTATATGTCAAATTCATTGCACAATTGGTAATGCTCAGAACACATTATGATATTCTTCTACATCCTGAAGAATATAGTTCAGCAACTGTGGCTGCAGCCAGGAGGGCTCAAGAGGAGCAAGACAAGAACAGTGGGAGAAAAGCCAATTGTTGCCGACAGACACATCTGAACCAATCATAGAAGAAGTTGGTGATAAAGATAACCATGAATCCTCAGAGTCAGTTGATGAGGAAATTATACTGGAAGGCCCAGAAAATGAAATGCATCAGTCTAGCTTTCCCACCAATGTTCAAACTGAATTGAAAAGAAAAGCTACGTCTGAAGTTGAAACACCAAAGTCCAAGAGACAAAAATCAATAAAGAAGATGATATACAAAATAAGGAAAGACAAATTAGAAGAAAGAAAGAGAACTCAATCTGAAAGACATGAAGAACCTATGATTGAGGCTCTCCATGATCTTGAAGAAACAGTTGATTTAGAAGCCGAGAATAAAGATAATGATGAGTTAAAGGAGATTGAAATGGAAAATGAAGACAAAGATTATCTGATCAGTTTGGGATATGACTTAAGGCACCTTCAAAGACTGTCAAAAGAACAAATGGCAAAAGAAGCTGAGGGGTGGAAGACAAGGAAGTCTAGAAGAGAAGCTTTAATGAAAGCCGATCACAAGCCTGAATTCCTAAACTTGCAATCCTTTGATTCAATAGACAGACTTTACAGAAATACTCTTGTAAGTGACGTTGCAGACTATGTGAAGAAGATATCAAGGAAGAAGAATGAAGGGGAGAAAGTATGAATCTTTGAAAGCCAAACACAATGATATAAAATTTCTTCAATTGTATGGATACAGCTACAACTTCTTGATAAACCTCTCTCCTGAAGAACTGAAGAGAAAAATTCAACTTGTAAAAGCCTCTCACAAAGACAAGAAAAGTTAGTAAGAATATGAAACAGAACAAGAGCTAAGGTTGAGATTGGCTAGAGAAAGAGAAGAAGCTAAGAAGAAGGAAGAAGTGGCAAAGAAGTGGTTTGAAGATCCTCTGAGATTTAAAATCTTGAAAGAAATAGTAATGGGAAAGGGCATGACAAAAGAACAATTCAACAATATGGCTCATGAACAACTGTTGGAGATTTACAATCGAGAGCAGAGATTGTATTTAGAAACCCAGAAAAGACTACAGGAAGAAAGGATGAGAGCTGAAGAAGAAGTAAGAGCTGAAATGATGAGTGCTCTTCATAAGAAAGGGGTCAAAATGTCAAGGTTAGTGGTACAGACCAATGAAACTATAAAAAGATGGTATGAAGAAGAGGGGCTCGACAAAGTCAAGAAAACTCAGCAAGGAAGCTCGAGCAGAACCCCAAGATCTAAGAGTGTGAGGCCTGAGCCACCAAGGAACTTAAACGTGCCCACATATCTCCACTTCGACAAAAGATCAAAGACCTTGAGGGTTATAACTGAGGATAAAGAGGAAACTCTCATAATATTCAGAGATGACTTGAGGAAGTTTTCAAAAGAACAACTGAAGAAGATGGCTGAACTAACACTGTATGACAATCAAATCAGAAGTCAGCCATCTGGTCAGCAAAGAAATGATATCTCAAGATTTATCAAAGAACAAGCAGAAAGG